>NC_050571.1:610000-622500 GCF_013265735.2 Oncorhynchus mykiss | reverse complement strand
CCTACCCGTAGAGGCTGTGGGTGAAGGGGCCTACCCGTAGAGGCTGTGGGTGAAGGGGCCTACCCGTAGAGGCTGTGAGTGAAGGGGCCTACCCGTAGAGGCTGTGAGTGAAGGGGCCTACCCGTAGAGGCTGTGAGTGAAGGGGCCTACCCGTAGAGGCTGTGAGTGAAGGGGCCTACCCGTAGAGGCTGTGAGTGAAGGGGCCTACCCGTAGAGGCTGTGAGTGAAGGGGCCTACCCGTAGAGGCTGTGAGTGAAGGGGCCTACCCGTAGAGGCTGTGAGTGAAGGGGCCTACCCGTAGAGGCTGTGAGTGAAGGGGCCTACCCGTAGAGGCTGTGAGTGAAGGGGCCTACCCGTAGAGGCTGTGGGTGAAGGGGCCTACCCGTAGAGGCTGTGGGTGAAGGGGCCTACCCGTAGAGGCTGTGGGTGAAGGGGCCTACCCGTAGAGGCTGTGGGTGAAGGGGCCTACCCGTAGAGGCTGTGGGTGAAGGGGCCTACCCGTAGAGGCTGTGAGTGAAGGGGCCTACCCGTAGAGGCTGTGAGTGAAGGGGCCTACCCGTAGAGGCTGTGAGTGAAGGGGCCTACCCGTAGAGGCTGTGAGTGAAGGGGCCTACCCGTAGAGGCTGTGAGTGAAGGGGCCTACCCGTAGAGGCTGTGAGTGAAGGGGCCTACCCGTAGAGGCTGTGAGTGAAGGGGCCTACCCGTAGAGGCTGTGAGTGAAGGGGCCTACCCGTAGAGGCTGTGAGTGAAGGGGCCTACCCGTAGAGGCTGTGAGTGAAGGGGCCTACCCGTAGAGGCTGTGAGTGAAGGGGCCTACCCGTAGAGGCTGTGAGTGAAGGGGCCTACCCGTAGAGGCTGTGAGTGAAGGGGCCTACCCGTAGAGGCTGTGAGTGAAGGGGCCTACCCGTAGAGGCTGTGGGTGAAGGGGCCTACCCGTAGAGGCTGTGGGTGAAGGGGCCTACCCGTAGAGGCTGTGGGTGAAGGGGCCTACCCGTAGAGGCTGTGGGTGAAGGGGCCTACCCGTAGAGGCTGTGGGTGAAGGGGCCTACCCGTAGAGGCTGTGAGTGAAGGGGCCTACCCGTAGAGGCTGTGAGTGAAGGGGCCTACCCGTAGAGGCTGTGAGTGAAGGGGCCTACCCGTAGAGGCTGTGAGTGAAGGGGCCTACCCGTAGAGGCTGTGAGTGAAGGGGCCTACCCGTAGAGGCTGTGAGTGAAGGGGCCTACCCGTAGAGGCTGTGGGTGAAGGGGCCTACCCGTAGAGGCTGTGGGTGAAGGGGCCTACCCGTAGAGGCTGTGGGTGAAGGGGCCTACCCGTAGAGGCTGTGGGTGAAGGGGCCTACCCGTAGAGGCTGTGAGTGAAGGGGCCTACCCGTAGAGGCTGTGGGTGAAGGGGCCTACCCGTAGAGGCTGTGGGTGAAGGGGCCTACCCGTAGAGGCTGTGAGTGAAGGGGCCTACCCGTAGAGGCTGTGAGTGAAGGGGCCTACCCGTAGAGGCTGTGAGTGAAGGGGCCTACCCGTAGAGGCTGTGAGTGAAGGGGCCTACCCGTAGAGGCTGTGAGTGAAGGGGCCTACCCGTAGAGGCTGTGAGTGAAGGGGCCTACCCGTAGAGGCTGTGGGTGAAGGGGCCTACCCGTAGAGGCTGTGGGTGAAGGGGCCTACCCGTAGAGGCTGTGGGTGAAGGGGCCTACCCGTAGAGGCTGTGAGTGAAGGGGCCTACCCATAGAGGATGTGAGTGAAGGGGCCTACCCATAGAGGATGTGAGTGAAGGGGCCTACCAGGTCAGATTTCTCCTCACCATAGAGGCTGTGAGTGAAGGGGCCTACCAGGACAGATTTCTCCTCAACCACAGAATCACAAGACAACAACAGTAGCAGGATGTGGTCAAAGGATTTCATTTTCTCACAGTCAGCTGACGTGATCCCAGAAGTCATTTATTTTTGGTTTTGTGAACAAGACGTTTCCCATAATTCAACTGACTATGTGATGATCATGAACAACAACACAACAACGTCATAACAGTAGATGGTCGTGGTTCAAATATGTATCTTTCTCACAGTGCTCTCCGTAGTCATAACGGCTTTAGTCGTCGGATGAGGAAGAGTCGTCAGACCAAAGCGCAGTGTTCATGTTTATTTATTTATTGAACTGAACACTAATACAAAATAACAAGAGAATAAATTAAACCGAAACAGTCCCATAAGGTGCAAACACTAACACAGAAAATAACTACCCACAAAACCCATGTGGGAAAAAGACACTAACACAGAAAATAACTACCCACAAAACCCATGAGGGAAAAAGATACCTAAGTTTGGTTCTCAATCAGAGACAACGATAGACAGCTGTCCCTGATTGATACCCGGCCAAAAACAAAGAAATACAAAACATAGAAAAAGGAACATAGAATACCCACCCAAATCACACCCTGACCAAACCAAAATAGAGACATAAAAGGCTCTCTACGGTCAGGGCGTGACAGTAGTCTGAGCTGTGACCGTGGTCAGATGGACTCAGATATTATTTTTGTTTTGTTTTGTGAATATGACACAAGAGGAGGCTTTACTGTTGAATTTAATTGATTATATTTAGATAAGGAATGTGTCAGTTTCGTTTCAAAAAGGTCTTGAGTCTTAACATCAAACATAATAAACGTACAGAGTTAAATTGTGTGTGCTGGAGTTTTCTACAGTCTTGATATTTGGGGCAGTAACTCACAGCACAACAAACACAATAGATACAGTAGGCTTCAACGCCTGTGTGTGTGTTGGACTCTCTTCCAATGCTTTAAAAAGTTCCACTCACTAATTCCTGCCCCAGATGTTATGCAGGACGAGGGTTCTGGTTCAACAGAATCACCAATCTGCCATTGTGTGGATGTGTCTTTATTTCAAGGCAAGTCCACGCTAACGGAACTAAGACTCAGATTTTTCACTTTAACATTTACGCCAAACAAAAAACATTGATTTCAAAGACTAACAAACCATACAACTATATGCTCTGCTTTTAACAATTTACACGGACAATTCTGACAACTACTCGAAGAACTGTGCAGATGCAGAATTTCATATTGTTTTTGTAAACTATTTTTTGTAAACTAAATATTTGCTCCGAATTAAGATTCAAAGATGTCTGTCTGCAGAAAGAATGGGGTGTCAGCTATGACATGACACATTGACATTGAACAAATCTAATTTGGTTATTGTATTGTAGTGAACTCTACTATATTCTACTCTACTGTACTGTAGGGTGAATTCAGAAAGAGTGGGACATCATATATACTGGGACAGATCACAAAAGTTATCTTGTGATCACGAAAATTATCCTGCTCTAACCACTAGGCTACCTGCTCTCACCACTAGGCTACCTGCTGTCACCACTAGGCTACCTACTCTCACCACTAGGCTACCTGTTCTAACCACTAGGCTACCCCCTCTAACCATTAGGCTACCTGCTCTAACTACGAGGCTACCCCCTCTAACCACTAGGCTACCCGCTCTAACCACTAGGCTACCTGCTCTAACCACTAGGCTACCCCCTCTAACCATTAGGCTACTTGCTCTAACCACTAGGCTACTTGCTCTAACCACTAGGCTACCTGCCTCTCACCACTAGGCTACCTGCCTCTCACCACTAGGCTACCTGCCTCTAACCACTAGGCTACCTGCCTCTAACCACTAGGCTACCTGCCTCTAACCACTAGGCTACCTGCCTCTAACCACTAGGCTACCTGCCTCTAACCACTAGGCTACCTGCCTCTCACCACTAGGCTACCTGCCTCTCACCACTAGGCTACCTGCCTCTCACCACTAGGCTACCTGCCTCTCACCACTAGGCTACCTGCCTCTCACCACTAGGCTACCTGCCTCTCACCACTAGGCTACCTGCCTCTCACCACTAGGCTACCTGCCTCTAACCACTAGGCTACCTGCCTCTCACCACTAGGCTACCTGCCTCTAACCACTAGGCTACCTGCCTCTCACCACTAGGCTACCTGCCTCTCACCACTAGGCTACCTGCCTCTCACCACTAGGCTACCTGCTCTAACCACTAGGCTACCTGCTCTAACCACTAGGCTACCCCCTCTAACCATTAGGCTACCCGCTCTAACCACTAGGCTACCCGCTCTAACTACGAGGCTACCCGCTCTAACTACGAGGCTACCCCCTCTAACCACTAGGCTACCCGCTCTAACCACTAGGCTACCCGCTCTAACCACTAGGCTACCTGCTCTAACCACTAGGCTACCCCCTCTAACCATTAGGCTACCCGCTCTAACCACTAGGCTACCTGCCTCTCACCACTAGGCTACCTGCCTCTCACCACTAGGCTACCTGCCTCTCACCACTAGGCTACCTGCCTCTCACCACTAGGCTACCTGCCTCTCACCACTAGGCTACCTGCCTCTCACCACTAGGCTACCTGCCTCTCACCACTAGGCTACCTGCCTCTCACCACTAGGCTACCTGCCTCTCACCACTAGGCTACCTGCCTCTCACCACTAGGCTACCTGCCTCTCACCACTAGGCTACCTGCCTCTCACCACTAGGCTACCTGCCTCTCACCACTAGGCTACCTGCCTCTCACCACTAGGCTACCTGCCTCTAACCACTAGGCTACCTGCCTCTCACCACTAGGCTACCTGCCTCTCACCACTAGGCTACCTGCCTCTCACCACTAGGCTACCTGCCTCTCACCACTAGGCTACCTGCTCTCACCACTAGGCTACCTGCTCTAACCACTAGGCTACCCCCTCTAACCATTAGGCTACCCGCTCTAACCACTAGGCTACCCGCTCTAACTACGAGGCTACCCGCTCTAACTACGAGGCTACCCCCTCTAACCACTAGGCTACCCGCTCTAACCACTAGGCTACCCGCTCTAACCACTAGGCTACCTGCTCTAACCACTAGGCTACCCCCTCTAACCATTAGGCTACCCGCTCTAACCACTAGGCTACCTGCCTCTCACCACTAGGCTACCTGCCTCTCACCACTAGGCTACCTGCCTCTCACCACTAGGCTACCTGCCTCTCACCACTAGGCTACCTGCCTCTCACCACTAGGCTACCTGCCTCTCACCACTAGGCTACCTGCCTCTCACCACTAGGCTACCTGCCTCTCACCACTAGGCTACCTGCCTCTCACCACTAGGCTACCTGCTCTAACCACTAGGCTACCTGCTCTCACCACTAGGCTACCTGCTCTAACCACTAGGCTACCTGCCTCTCATCACTAGGCTACCTGCTCTAACCACTAGGCTACCTGCTCTAACCACTAGGCTACCTGCTCTAACCACTTGGCTACCTGCTCTAACCACTAGGCTACCTGCTCTAACCACTAGGCTACCTGCTCTAACCACTAGGCTACCTGCTCTAACCACTAGGCTACTAGGCTACCTGCCTCTCACCACTAGGCTACCTGCTCTAACCACTAGGCTACCTGCCTCTCACCACTAGGCTACCTGCTCCTCACCACTAGGCTACCTGCTCTAACCACTAGGCTACCTGCTCTAACCACTAGGCTACCTGCTCTAACCACTAGGCTACCTGCTCTAACCACTAGGCTACCTGCCTCTCACCACTAGGCTACCTGCTCTAACCACTAGGCTACCTGCCTCTCACCACTAGGCTACCTGCTCTAACCACTAGGCTACCTGCCTCTCACCATTAGGCTACCCGCTCTAACCACTAGGCTACCTGCCTCTCACCACTAGGCTACCTGCCTCTCACCACTAGGCTACCTGCCTCTCACCACTAGGCTACCTGCCTCTCACCACTAGGCTACCTGCCTCTCACCACTAGGCTACCTGCCTCTCACCACTAGGCTACCTGCCTCTCACCACTAGGCTACCTGCTCTAACCACTAGGCTACCTGCTCTCACCACTAGGCTACCTGCTCTAACCACTAGGCTACCTGCCTCTCATCACTAGGCTACCTGCTCTAACCACTAGGCTACCTGCTCTAACCACTAGGCTACCTGCTCTAACCACTTGGCTACCTGCTCTAACCACTAGGCTACCTGCTCTAACCACTAGGCTACCTGCTCTAACCACTAGGCTACCTGCTCTAACCACTAGGCTACCTGCTCTCACCACTAGGCTACCTGCCTCTCACCACTAGGCTACCTGCCTCTCACCACTAGGCTACCTGCCTCTCACCACTAGGCTACCTGCTCTAACCACTAGGCTACCTGCCTCTCACCACTAGGCTACCTGCTCCTCACCACTAGGCTACCTGCTCTAACCACTAGGCTACCTGCTCTAACCACTAGGCTACCTGCTCTAACCACTAGGCTACCTGCTCTAACCACTAGGCTACCTGCCTCTCACCACTAGGCTACCTGCTCTAACCACTAGGCTACCTGCCTCTCACCACTAGGCTACCTGCTCTAACCACTAGGCTACCTGCCTCTCACCACTAGGCCATGAGATAAATAAGTTATGATCTGGAACATAATGAGGGAATCTTTTATTTTGTATATATGTCCTCTCTGTACTTCCTTAGTGTGGACCTTTTCCATCCAGACAAACATTTCAGTATTGTTCTAGTCTTTGGTTTCATTTTAAAGAACGGAAATAGTATCGTACATCCAAGGAAGGGAATTCAACCAATAGGATTTTGCAAAGCCTCCTGAACTGACGTAAACCCGGTAACGATGAATAACCGGTAGTATTGAAGATACATCTGTGTTGCGCTATCCAGTTAACAAAATAGTTTTAAAATACCCATCTAAAACGTGCAAACATCATGGTTTTCCATGTAAGGAGGTGAGTAAAGGACTTTGGTTCATAATTCGCAGGTTTAAATGATACTCGTTGTATTTTGCATTATGTTCTGTGTATAGACAGAATCCCCAGTTATCTTCTTGTTCCAGCAGATTAGCGGTATGATTGACGCTACATTGTTTACAGCAGTTGTTATATTGTATCCGCGGGCAGTGGCTCACATGCAATTTAACGCGTCAGTATATTGTCCAGAAAGTATACCCGCTTTGCCTGAAGAGATGCCCGTTCAGACGAACTATTTACCATCTAGGCTCAAGGCACCCAAACTTTTCATTGTGAAATAAAACCGAATAGGCTTTTACATTACACATATCCAAATACTTTACCCCCTTTTGTTGGCCAATGAATATCAGCCATTTTTTTCTGTCATTTCCTATGCTTTCATGATTCTACTTCAGTGCATGAAGGAGAGATGATGAGGATTAATCTGTAGGAAGTAGAGTACTGGTTCATTCTCTGTTGGACCGACAGCTCTACGTGACTGCGGTCACACACCCTAATATACACAGAGCACGGTATACCAGCCTGGTGTCATAGACTTGACGTAACATTGTACACGTAAATCCCCGAACAAATTTAGTATGATATGTTACGTTTGGTATGGCTACATAAGACAGACGGTTACACGAATGTAGGGTGATTGGTCGGGGAAGGGGGGTGGGTGTGTTCAAATCTCATCAAAGACAACTTTAGAATTTGAACAACTTTGCAACTACTTTGAATTTTAGCTAACCCTTCCCCTAACCTTAACCCTTCACCTAACCCTTTAACCTAACTCCTAAACCTAACCCATAGCCTAGCTAACATTAGCCAGCTGGCCAATGTTAGCCATCTAGCTAGAATTTGTAAAATAAAGTACGTTTTGCAAATATGTAACATGTAATAGGATTTGTAATTCGTAACATATTATACAAAATAGGTAATGGACATCCACAAATGAATACATACCATATGAAATGTAACGTATCATACTAAACGGAGTCTCGGATTTTCTTACAGAATAATACGAAATGCTCTGAGACCAGGCTGGGTATACTGTTCCAAAGCACACAGCCATTGTTTGCATACAGCTGGTCATCATGGCTGGGATGTGCCTGGCTGCCTGAGCTGTAGGAACGGCTTTAAGTTGCTTCATCAAGGTAATCATTCTACCTCACACAAGACCCTGATAAGTATATGTACTACAGAACTACTGTGTTGCTTGAAGACCCCAGACCCTCCTGTGAGACACCTCATTATGGATATGAGTACTGGTTGCGTCCCAAATGACAACCCTATTCCCCTACATAGTGCACTATTGAGCAGGGCAGTGTTTCCCAGCTCCAGTAGCCTCAACAGCTCACACCTGTATTTGTAGACCTGGACAAACACACCTGACTCAACTTGTCAACTAATCATCCGGCCCTCAATGAGTTGAATCAGGTGAGTTTGTCTGGAGCTACAATACAGATGTGTACTGTTGGGGGTACAGGAGTTGGGCTGTTGGGGGTACGGGAGGGCTGGAGTTGGGGTTACTGGAGTTGAGCTGTTGGGGTTACTGGAGTTGAGCTGTTGGGGTTACTGGAGTTGAGCTGTTGGGGTTACTGGAGTTGAGCTGTTGGGGGTACTGGAGTTGAGCTGTTGGGGGTACAGGAGTTGAGCTGTTGGGGGTACAGGAGTTGAGCTGTTGGGGGTACGGGAGGGCTGGAGTTGGGGTTACTGGAGTTGAGCTGTTGGGGTTACTGGAGTTGAGCTGTTGGGGTTACTGGAGTTGAGCTGTTGGGGTTACTGGAGTTGAGCTGTTGGGGGTACTGGAGTTGAGCTGTTGGGGGTACAGGAGTTGAGCTGTTGGGGGTACAGGAGTTGAGCTGTTGGGGGTACAGGAGTTGAGCTGTTGGGGGTACAGGAGTTGAGCTGTTGGGGGTACAGGAGTTGAGCTGTTGGGGGTACAGGAGTTGAGCTGTTGGGGGTACTGGAGTTGGGCTGTTGGGGGTACTGGAGTTTGGCTGTTGGGGGTACTGGAGTTGGGCTGTTGGGGGTACTGGAGTTGGGCTGTTGGGGGTACTGGAGGGCTGGAGTTGGACTGTTGGGGGTACTGGAGTTGGACTGTTGGGGGTACGGGAGGGCTGGAGTTGGGCTGTTGGGGGTACTGGAGTTGGACTGTTGGGGGTACTGGAGTTGGACTGTTGGGGGTACTGGAGTTGGGCTGTTGGGGGTACGGGAGGGCTGGAGTTGGGCTGTTGGGGGTACTGGAGTTGGACTGTTGGGGGTACTGGAGTTGGACTGTTGGGGGTACTGGAGTTGGGCTGTTGGGGGTACTGGAGGGCTGGAGTTGGACTGTTGGGGGTACGGGGGGGCTGGAGTTGGACTGTTGGGGGTACTGGAGGGCTGGAGTTAGACTGTTGGGGGTACGGGGGGGCTGGAGTTGGACTGTTGGGGGTACTGGAGGGCTGGAGTTGAGAATAGGGTTCCATTTTGGACAAGTCAGTGTTTGTTCTCGTTATGACCACTCTGTCATGTGCTGCTGTCATGGGTACACACTGACACATATTGACACCCAGTAAACTGGCTGACTCATAAGGAGATGGTGAGTTGACAGACTCGGTAAACTGGCTGACTCATAAGGAGATAGGGCAGGTCATATACATTACAGTGAGTTGATGTTTACTATGAGTTGACAGTGATCTAAAGTTGCCACTCGGGCTCCTGAGTGGCACAGTGGTCCAAGGTGTTCTACATCTAAGTGCTAGAGGCGTCACTACAGACCCTGGTTCGATTCCAGGCTGTTTCCCAACTGTCCGTGATTGGGACTCCTATAGGGCGGCACACAATTGACCCAGCGTCGTTAGGGTTTACCGTCATTGTAAATAACAATGTGTTCTTAACTGACTTGCCTAGTTAAATAAAGGTTTATATATATTTTGTATACATATACACACTACCGTTAAAACGTTTGGGGTCACTTAGACATTTCATTGTTTTTTTGTCCATTAAAATAACATCAAATTGATCAGAAATACAGTGTAGACATTGTTAATGTTGTAAATGACTATTGTAGCTGGAAACGGCTGATTTTTAATGGAATATCGACATAGGTGTACAGAGGCCCATTATCAGCAACCATCACTCCTGTGTTCCAATGGCACGTTGTGTTAGCTAAGTTTATAATTTAAAAGGCTAATTGATCATTAGAAAAGCCTTTTGTAATTATGTTAGCACAGCTTAAAACAGTTGTTCTGATTTAAAGAAGCAATAAATCTGACCTTCTTTAGACTAGTTGAGTATCTGGAGCATCAGCATTTCTGGGTACGATTACAGTCTCAGAACGGCCAGACACAAAGACCTTTCTTCTGAAACTCGTCAGTCTATTCTTGTTCTGAGAAATGAAGGCTATTAAATGCGAGAAATTGCCATTGATCTCGTACAGCGCTGTGTACTACTCCCTTCACAGAACAGTGCAAACTGGCTCTAACTAGAATAGAAAGAGGAGTGGGAGGCCCCAGTGCACAACTGAGCAAGAGGACAAGTACATTTGTGTGTCTAGTTTCAGAAACAGACTCCTCACAAGTCCTCAACTGGCAGCTTCATTAAATAGTACCCGCAAAACACCAGTCTCAACGTCAACAGTGAAGAGGCGACTCCGGGATATTGGCCTTCTAGGCAGAGTTGCAAAGGAAAAGCAATATCTCAGACTGGCCAATAAAAAGAAAAGATTAAGATGGGCAAAAGAACACAGACACTGGACAGAGGAACTCTGCCTAGAAGGCCAGCATCCCGGAGTCACCTCTTCACTCTTGATGTTGAGACTGGACAGAGGAACTCTGCCTAGAAGGCCAGCATCCCGGAGTCTCCTCTTCACTGTTGACGTTGAGACTGGACAGAGGAACTCTGCCTAGAAGGCCAGCATCCCGGAGTCTCCTCTTCACTGTTGACGTTGAGACTGGACAGAGGAACTCTGCCTAGAAGGCCAGCATCCCAGAGTCTCCTCTTCACTGTTGACGTTGAGACTGGACAGAGGAACTCTGCCTAGAAGGCGATTATACCGGAGTCACCTCTTCACTGTTGACGTTGAGACTGGACAGAGGAACTCTGCCTAGAAGGCCAGCATCCCGGAGTCGCCTCTTCACTGTTGACGTTGAGACTGGACAGAGGAACTCTGCCTAGAAGGCCAGCATCCCGGAGTCGCCTCTTCACTGTTGACGTTGAGACTGGACAGAGGAACTCTGCCTAGAAGGCCAGCATCCCGGAGTCGCCTCTTCACTGTTGACGTTGAGACTGGACAGAGGAACTCTGCCTAGAAGGCCAGCATCCCGGAGTCTCCTCTTCACTGTTGACGTTGAGACTGGACAGAGGAACTCTGCCTAGAAGGCCAGCATCCCGGAGTCTCCTCTTCACTGTTGACGTTGAGACTGGTGTTTCATAGTGTTCTATTGTTTCCAGAACTTGTCTTTTATTTCCAATGCATCGTCCATTTAAAAAAAAAAAAAACTGTCTGATAAGAATGAATAATGTCCGACAATACTTTTAAAAAATGATATGCATTTTGCCCTAGAATTTTTGCATCACAGCACTGAAGTGTAACGGGCCTTCAATTGTTTAAATGGACTGGACTTAAATCTTTCTCACTTGTATCCTGTGTCAGTATTAGTGATATCAGACCTTCTTGTTGCGTGTCTGATAATCTCCTGTTTACAAAGGAGTGGTTGAAACATGCTAATAATGGACCTCTGAGTATATCAGAAAAAGTTTGGTTTACCTCCACTGGTATACCATCCAGCCCTGGAGTTTGGTATACCTCTACTGGTATGTCATCCAACCCTGGAGTTTGGTCTACCTCCACTGGTATACCATCCAGCCCTGGAGTTTGGTCTACCTCCACTGGTATACCATCCAGCCCTGGAGTTTGGTCTACCTCCACTGGTATACCATCCAGCCCTGGAGTTTGGTCTACCTCTACTGGTATACCATCCAGCCCTGGAGTTTGGTCTACCTCCACTGGTATACCATCCAACCCTGGAGTTTGGTCTACCTCCACTGGTATACCATCCAACCCTGGAGTTTGGTCTACCTCCACTGGTATACCATCCAGCCCTGGAGTTTGGTTTACCTCCACTGGTATACCATCCAGCCCTGGAGTTTGGTTTACCTCCACTGGTATACCATCCAACCCTGGAGTTTGGTCTACCTCCACTGGTATACCATCCAACCCTGGAGTTTGGTCTACCTCCACTGGTATACCATCCAGCCCTGGAGTTTGGTCTACCTCCACTGGTATACCATCCAGCCCTGGAGTTTGGTATACCTCCACTGGTATACCATCCAACCCTGGAGTTTGGTATACCTCCACTGGTATACCATCCAACCCTGGAGTTTGGTCTACCTCCACTGGTATACCATCCAACCCTGGAGTTTGGTCTACCTCCACTGGTATACCATCCAACCCTGGAGTTTGGTCTACCTCCACTGGTATACCATCCAACCCTGGAGTTTGGTCTACCTCCACTGGTATACCATCCAACCCTGGAGTTTGGTCTACCTCCACTGGTATACCATCCAGCCCTGGAGTTTGGTCTACCTCCACTGGTATGCCATCCAGCCCTGGAGTTTGGTATACCTCCACTGGTATGCCATCCAGCCCTGGAGTTTGGTCTACCTCCACTGGTATGCCATCCAGCCCTGGAGTTTGGTCTACCTCCACTGGTATGCCATCCAGCCCTGGAGTTTGGTCTACCTCCACT
>NC_050571.1:600000-605000 GCF_013265735.2 Oncorhynchus mykiss | reverse complement strand
TAAACACTGCCTTGTCCCTCCTGGACAAAATCAACTCCTAGTAAACACTGCCTTGTCCCTCCTGGACAAAATCAACTCCTAGTAAACACTGCCTTGTCCCTCTGGACAAAATCAACTCCTAGTAAACACTGCCTTGTCCCTCCTGGACAAAATCAACTCCTAGTAAACACTGCCTTGTCCCTCCTGGACAAAATCAACTCCTAGTAAACACTGTCTTGTCCCTCCTGGACAAAATCAACTCCTAGTAAACACTGTCTTGTCCCTCCTGGACAAAATCAACTCCTAGTAAACACTGTCTTGTCCCTCCTGGACAAAATCAACTCCTAGTAAACACTGTCTTGTCCCTCCTGGACAAAATCAACTCCTAGTAAACACTGCCTTGTCCCTCCTGGACAAAATCAACTCCTAGTAAACACTGTCTTGTCCCTCCTGGACAAAACCAACTCCTAGTAAACACTGCCTTGTCCCTCCTGGACAAAACCAACTCCTAGTAAACACTGCCTTGTCCCTCCTGGACAAAACCAACTCCTAGTAAACACTGCCTTGTCCCTCCTGGACAAAACCAACTCCTAGTAAACACTGCCTTGTCCCTCCTGGACAAAATCAACTCCTAGTAAACACTGCCTTGTCCCTCCTGGACAAAATCAACTCCTAGTAAACACTGCCTTGTCCCTCTGGACAAAATCAACTCCTAGTAAACACTGCCTTGTCCCTCCTGGACAAAATCAACTCCTAGTAAACACTGCCTTGTCCCTCCTGGACAAAATCAACTCCTAGTAAACACTGTCTTGTCCCTCCTGGACAAAATCAACTCCTAGTAAACACTGTCTTGTCCCTCCTGGACAAAATCAACTCCTAGTAAACACTGTCTTGTCCCTCCTGGACAAAATCAACTCCTAGTAAACACTGTCTTGTCCCTCCTGGACAAAATCAACTCCTAGTAAACACTGTCTTGTCCCTCCTGGACAAAATCAACTCCTAGTAAACACTGCCTTGTCCCTCCTGGACAAAATCAACTCCTAGTAAACACTGCCTTGTCCCTCCTGGACAAAATCAACTCCTAGTAAACACTGTCTTGTCCCTCCTGGACAAAACCAACTCTTAGTAAACACTGCCTTGTCCCTCCTGGACAAAACCAACTCCTAGTAAACACTGCCTTGTCCCTCCTGGACAAAACCAACTCCTAGTAAACACTGCCTTGTCCCTCTGGACAAAACCAACTCCTAGTAAACACTGTCTTGTCCCTCCTGGACAAAACCAACTGCTAGTAAACACTGCCTTGTCCCTCCTGGACAAAATCATCTCCTAGTAAACACTGTCTTGTCCCTCCTGGACAAAATCAACTCCTAGTAAACACTGTCTTGTCCCTCCTGGACAAAATCAACTCCTAGTAAACACTGCCTTGTCCCTCCTGGACAAAATCAACTCCTAGTAAACACTGTCTTGTCCCTCCTGGACAAAATCAACTCCTAGTAAACACTGTCTTGTCCCTCCTGGACAAAATCAACTCCTAGTAAACACTGTCTTGTCCCTCCTGGACAAAACCAACTCCTAGTAAACACTGTCTTGTCCCTCCTGGACAAAACCAACTCCTAGTAAACACTGTCTTGTCCCTCCTGGACAAAATCAACTCCTAGTAAACACTGTCTTGTCCCTCCTGGACAAAATCAACTCCTAGTAAACACTGTCTTGTCCCTCCTGGACAAAATCAACTCCTAGTAAACACTGCCTTGTCCCTCCTGGACAAAACCAACTCCTAGTAAACACTGTCTTGTCCCTCCTGGACAAAACCAACTCCTAGTAAACACTGCCTTGTCCCTCCTGGACAAAACCAACTCCTAGTAAATACTGCCTTGTCCCTCCTGGACAAAACCAACTCGTAGTAAACACTGCCTTGTCCCTCCTGGACAAAATCAACTCCTAGTAAACACTGCCTTGTCCCTCCTGGACAAAATCAACTCCTAGTAAACACTGCCTTGTCCCTCCTGGACAAAATCAACTCCTAGTAAACACTGCCTTGTCCCTCCTGGACAAAACCAACTCCTAGTAAACACTGCCTTGTCCCTCCTGGACAAAACCAACTCCTAGTAAACACTGCCTTGTCCCTCCTGGACAAAACCAACTCCTAGTAAACACTGCCTTATCCCTCCTGGACAAAACCAACTCCTAGTAAACACTGTCTTATCCCTCCTGGACAAAACCAACTCCTAGTAAACACTGTCTTGTCCCTCCTGGACAAAATCAACTCCTAGTAAACACTGCCTTGTCCCTCCTGGACAAAACCAACTCCTAGTAAACACTGCCTTGTCCCTCCTGGACAAAACCAACTCCTAGTAAACACTGTCTTGTCCCTCCTGGACAAAACCAACTCCTAGTAAACACTGTCTTGTCCCTCCTGGACAAAACCAACTCCTTGTAAACACTGCCTTGTCCCTCCTGGACAAAACCAACTCCTAGTAAACACTGCCTTGTCCCTCCTGGACAAAACCAACTCCTAGTAAACACTGTCTTGTCCCTCCTGGACAAAACCAACTCCTAGTAAACACTGCCTTGTCCCTCCTGGACAAAACCAACTCCTAGTAAACACTGTCTTGTCCCTCCTGGACAAAATCAACTCCTAGTAAACACTGTCTTGTCCCTCCTGGACAAAATCAACTCCTAGTAAACACTGCCTTGTCCCTCCTGGACAAAACCAACTCCTAGTAAACACTGTCTTGTCCCTCCTGGACAACAGAAATACCTGTAAAAATGCTTTTCACCAACTACAGCTCAGCCTTCAACACCATTGTGCCCTCCAAGCTCATCACTAAGCTCCGGTTGTGTACACCTGTCACCTGGTCAGCAGTGGCTGTGGCTGAAATAGTCCAATCCACCAGTTTTGAAGGGGTGCCCACATATAATATATATATATTAGTTATAGTGTGACATTGCTCGTTCTGATATTTCTTATTTCTGTCCTTCCTGTTACACCTGGTGCTGTAGATGTCCTGGGGGGCAGTGTGGTCATGTGCCGAGGACGTCCGTTGGCTCGGTCATGTGCCGAGGACGCCCGTTGGCTCGGTCATGGACGGAGTCGGCTGAGCTCCATATGGGGTGTTGGACTCGTAACCTAAAGGTTGTTGGATCGAATCATCTGAGCTGAGCTGACAAGGTACAAATCTGTCGTTCTGCCCCTGAACGAGGCAGTTAACCCACTGTTCCTAGGCCGTCATTGATAAATAAGAATGAGTTCTTAACTGACTTGCCTAGTTAAATAAAAGGTTACATTTAACACTAACAAAAATGTTTACAAAAATAACTGGACACCAACTGGAAAGCGTAAGAGAGGCAGGCCAAAAACAACATGGTAAATAATGTCTGGCTATTACAAGAGAACATAATGTCCTCTTGGCCTGGTTCTGAGGCAATACCAGAGTCCTTACAACACTGAAGAGAACAGCTTGGGGAGGAATAGAGATGGGGGGAGGGGAGGAGGGAGAGCGCCACAGGGGTAAGTAGTGTACTGTTTTACTATGAGGCAAGACCAGACTCAGGCAAGGTAGAGGGGAACAGAACAGAGGGAGAGGAATAGGAGGTAGAGGAGAGGGGAACAGAACAGAGGGAGGTGGTAGAGAGGAACAGAACAGTGTGAGGAGGTAGAGAGGAACAGAACAGAGGGAGGAGGAACAGAGGAACCGAACAGTGTGAGGAGGTATAGAGAGGAACAGAACAGTGTGAGGAGGTAGAGAGAGGAACAGAACAGTGTGAGGAGGTAGAGAGAGGAACAGAACAGTGTGAGGAGGTAGAGAGAGGAACAGAACAGAGGAAGGAGGTAGAGAGGAACAGAACACTGAGGAGGTAGAGAGAGGAACAGAACAGAGGGAGGAGGTAGAGAGAGGAACAGAACACTGTGAGGAGGTAGAGAGGAACAGAACAGAGGGAGGAGGTAGAGAGAGGAACAGAACAGAGTGAGGAGGTAGAGAGGAACAGAACAGTGTGAGGAGGTAGAGAGAGGAACAGAACAGTGTGAGGAGGTAGAGAGAGGAACAGAACAGTGTGAGGAGGTAGAGAGAGGAACAGAACAGAGGGAGGAGGTAGAGGAGAGGGGAACAGAACAGTGTGAGGAGGTAGAGAGAGGAACAGAACAGTGTGAGGAGGTAGAGAGAGGAACAGAACAGAGGGAGGAGGTAGAGAGAGGAACAGAACAGAGGAAGGAGGTAGAGAGGAACAGAACACTGAGGAGGTAGAGAGAGGAACAGAACAGTGTGAGGAGGTAGAGAGAGGAACAGAACAGTGTGAGGAGGTAGAGAGAGGAACAGAACAGAGGAAGGAGGTAGAGAGGAACAGAACACTGAGGAGGTAGAGAGAGGAACAGAACAGTGTGAGGAGGTAGAGAGAGGAACAGAACAGTGTGAGGAGGTAGAGAGAGGAACAGAACAGAGGGAGGAGGTAGAGAGAGGAACAGAACAGAGTGAGGAGGTAGAGAGGAACAGAACAGTGTGAGGAGGTAGAGAGAGGAACAGAACAGTGTGAGGAGGTAGAGAGAGGAACAGAACAGTGTGAGGAGGTAGAGAGAGGAACAGAACAGAGGGAGGAGGTAGAGGAGAGGGGAACAGAACAGAGGGAGGTAGAGAGAGGAACAGAACAGAGGGAGGAACAGAAGGAAGAGGGAAGAGGTAGAGGGAGGAGGGAGGTAGGTGGACAGAACAGAGGGAGGAACAGAACAGAGGGAGGAGGGAGGAACAGAACAGAGGGAGGAGGGAGGAACAGAACAGAGGGGGGAACAGAACAGAGGGAGGAGGGAGGGAGGAACAGAACATAGGGGTAATGAAGGAAATGACTAACACACAGAGCTGGGAATGTAAGCTATTAATATTGACTTAATGTTGTGAATACAGAATGTACAATACTGAGTCTTAGTCACTGAGGAGGGAGGGATCAGTACATGGAGATCAGCGACGCAGGGGAAAGAACGTACTACCTAAACACGCTGGCAGGAAGTTTGGCAACTGGCAGTTGTA
>NC_050571.1:530000-592500 GCF_013265735.2 Oncorhynchus mykiss | reverse complement strand
CTTGGATAATTTTGCATTTGAACAATGCAGCCGATTTAACTGCTTTAAATTGATTTACAGCATGTCTTAGACATATAGATGAAGAATGTATTCTCTGAAGCATACTCTGCCAAGTTTCGTCTGAAAAATTGTTCTCCTAAATCCTCTTCCCATTGGTTCTTCTTCAGTCCTCCCCTCCATTATCTCTACAGGACTGACTCAAAACCAGTTTGATCTGTAGAGATAATAGAGGGAAAGACTGACTCAAAACCAGTTTGATCTGTAGAGCTAATGGAGGGAAGGACTAACTCAAAACCAGTTTGATCTGTAGAGATAATGGAGGGAAGGACTGACTCAAAACGGCAGGCAATCGTCTTAGAAAGTATCTTTACATCGCAATTCAGTCAAGAAATTGACCGAAATGAACCACACTCAAGAGTTTTAAAAAAATGTACTCTTACAATTTCCAAGTCATTTTTTTCCCTTGTTCAGAATAAGTGAGGTACGTGTTTGTCTCATTGTTGAGGGTAAAGAGTTTTGAGGAGAATGATTCCTCAAATACGGAAAGTAAGCGAGTTGATCTGAGATTATTATTATTTTTTTTTTCAAGCTCTCGCTCAGAAATCCGTCGGGTTCAGGGCATTTACCACACGGATTAAATTGCCAACACCATCTCTTCTACAGAGAGTTGCTCTTCTAGTTCAGCAGCTGTCTCAGGTTCAACTGTAGGAACATCTAAGTTCTCAAAGAAGGTGTGGAGTAAGGTGGCACTACCAGCTGATTCTGAAGTGTATAATTATGAGTAAAAGTTATGAAAGCATGAATTGACCTCTAAATCATCAACACGTGTGTTACCCAGCTCGTCAGATATCTCAGGTATGGTTTGATTTGCGGTTCTCTGATGCAGCTGGTGTGCTAGCATTGTCCCTGGTTTCTCGCCATGTTCATCACTGTTGTATCAAGATTTACTAATTCGATTTTCTGCTTCTGCTGGGTTTCATCTGATAGCAGTAGAGAGTTAAGTTAAGACACCAAGGGTTTCATCTGATAGCAGTAGAGAGTTAAGACACCAAGGGTTTCATCTGATAGCAGTAGAGAGTTAAGTTAAGACACCAAGGGTTTCATCTGATAGCAGTAGAGAGTTAAGACACCAAGGGTTTCATCTGATAGCAGTAGAGAGTTAAGACACCAAGGGTTTCATCTGATAGCAGTAGAGAGTTAAGTTAAGACACCAAGGGTTTCATCTGATAGCAGTAGAGAGTTAAGTTAAGACACCAAGGGTTTCATCTGATAGCAGTAGAGAGTTAAGACACCAAGGGTTTCATCTGATAGCAGTAGAGAGTTAAGTTAAGACACCAAGGGTTTCATCTGATAGCAGTAGAGAGTTAAGACACCAAGGGTTTCATCTGATAGCAGTAGAGAGTTAAGTTAAGACACCAAGGGTTTCATCTGATAGCAGTAGAGAGTTAAGTTAAGACACCAAGGGTTTCATCTGATAGCAGTAGAGAGTTAAGTTAAGACACCAAGGGTTTCATCTGATAGCAGTAGTGAGTTAAGTTAAGACACCAAGGGTTACATCTGATAGCAATAGAGAGTTAAGTTAAGACACCAAGGGTTTCATCTGATAGCAGTAGAGAGTTAAGACACCAAGGGTTTCATCTGATAGCAGTAGAGAGTTAAGACACCAAGGGTTTCATCTGATAGCAGTAGAGAGTTAAGCCTCCAAGGGCGATAATTAGGCTGTGTATAAGTAGTTTCATAGTAGGAGGAGAATGATCCTAAACGACTATAGCTTGGTAATCACACTGCCCGAAGTGACAATCTGTTGTCTAGGAAAAAGTAGTCAATACGTGAGAAGGTCTTATGACCGGTCTCCTGAAGAAAGACCTTATGACCTGTCTCCTGAAGAAAGACCTTATGACCGGTCTCCTGAAGAAAGACCTTATGACCTGTCTCCTGAAGAAAGACCTTATGACCGGTCTCCTGAAGAAAGACCTTATGACCTGTCTCCTGAAGAAAGACCTTATGACCGGTCTCCTGAAGAAAGACCTTATGACCTGTCTCCTGAAGAAAGACGATCTACTTTGAGGTGATTTAAATTAGATAGAACCCTTTTACGTTTCACTGGGTGATAAAATTAAAAAAAAAAAAAAAAGAACATTCCAGCTAGCAAAAGTGACCGAGCAGCCAGCTGACCCTCATGATATCAGGCCTAGCCATGTAAAGTCATCCAGCTGTCCCTCATGATATCAGGCCTAGCCATGTAAAGTCATCCAGCTGTCCCTCATGATATCAGGCCTAGCCATGTAAAGTCATCCAGCTGTCCCTCATGATATCAGGCCTAGCCATGTAAAGTCATCCAGCTGTCCCTCATGATATCAGGCCTAGCCATGTAAAGTCATCCAGCTGTCCCTCATGATATCAGGCCTAGCCATGTAAAGTCAACCAGCTGTCCCTCATGATATCAGGCCTAGCCATGTAAAGTCATCCAGCTGTCCCTCATGATATCAGGCCTAGCCATGTAAAGTCAACCAGCTGTCCCTCATGATATCAGGCCTAGCCATGTAAAGTCATCCAGCTGTCCCTCATGATATCAGGCCTAGCCATGTAAAGTCATCCAGCTGTCCCTCATGATATCAGGCCTAGCCATGTAAAGTCATCCAGCTGTCCCTCATGATATCAGGCCTAGCCATGTAAAGTCAACCAGCTGTCCCTCATGATATCAGGCCTAGCCATGTAAAGTCATCCAGCTGTCCCTCATGATATCAGGCCTAGCCATGTAAAGTCAACCAGCTGTCCCTCATGATATCAGGCCTAGCCATGTAAAGTCATCCAGCTGTCCCTCATGATATCAGGCCTAGCCATGTAAAGTCAACCAGCTGTCCCTCATGATATCAGGCCTAGCCATGTAAAGTCATCCAGCTGTCCCTCATGATATCAGGCCTAGCCATGTAAAGTCAACCAGCTGTCCCTCATGATATCAGGCCTAGCCATGTAAAGTCATCCAGCTGTCCCTCATGATATCAGGCCTAGCCATGTAAAGTCATCCAGCTGTCCCTCATGATATCAGGCCTAGCCATGTAAAGTCAACCAGCTGTCCCTCATGATATCAGGCCTAGCCATGTAAAGTCATCCAGCTGACCCTCATGATATCAGGCCTAGCCATGTAAAGTCATCCAGCTGTCCCTCATGATATCAGGCCTAGCCATGTAAAGTCAACCAGCTGTCCCTCATGATATCAGGCCTAGCCATGTAAAGTCATCCAGCTGTCCCTCATGATATCAGGCCTAGCCATGTAAAGTCATCCAGCTGTCCCTCATGATATCAGGCCTAGCCATGTAAAGTCATCCAGCTGTCCCTCATGATATCAGGCCTAGCCATGTAAAGTCATCCAGCTGTCCCTCATGATATCAGGCCTAGCCATGTAAAGTCAACCAGCTGTCCCTCATGATATCAGGCCTAGCCATGTAAAGTCATCCAGCTGTCCCTCATGATATCAGGCCTAGCCATGTAAAGTCAACCAGCTGTCCCTCATGATATCAGGCCTAGCCATGTAAAGTCATCCAGCTGTCCCTCATGATATCAGGCCTAGCCATGTAAAGTCAACCAGCTGTCCCTCATGATATCAGGCCTAGCCATGTAAAGTCAACCAGCTGTCCCTCATGATATCAGGCCTAGCCATGTAAAGTCAACCAGCTGTCCCTCATGATATCAGGCCTAGCCATGTAAAGTCAACCAGCTGTCCTCATGATATCAGGCCTAGCCATGTAAAGTCAACCAGCTGTCCCTCATGATATCAGGCATAGCCATGTAAAGTCAACCAGCTGTCCCTCATGATATCAGGCCTAGCCATGTAAAGTCAACCAGCTGTCCCTCATGATATCAGGCCTAGCCATGTAAAGTCAACCAGCTGTCCCTCATGATATCAGGCCTAGCCATGTAAAGTCAACCAGCTGTCCCTCATGATATCAGGCCTAGCCATGTAAAGTCAACCAACTGAACAAGGTAACCAACTCTGAAGTCTGGAAAAGAGATCCCACCTTGGTCAAGTAATAGAACAAGGTAATCCCAAAGATGTCCACACATGAAGTGCTTGTAGTGAGGAACACTAAACCTCTGGAGTAGAGAGCCCCGCTGAAATAGTGAAGGATTTAAAACAAGTTGTGCATAATTAATTAACAAGATACTTATTTACAACCTAAAACTAGGCTGTTTTTAAAAAGAAAAGTATAAAACATTTGATAAATCACATCTTACAGCGATAACCTCTAAGTTAGCAGCACTGTCTTTATAAAGACATGACCTAATAGAACTGTGCTTCTTCACGACACTGGAACTTTTCCAAGTCGAGGTTAAAGGTCAAGCTTTAGTAATACCAAATGTATTGCCACCGGGGCCCGCCGGTGTACCTGCTCACTGACTGTACACTACGCTAATGTTACTGCATGATCGTAGCAGGTTTACTAACCTGTTAGTTCTATAGTTGAAAAAAAAACACGTTTTCATGACTCCAACCTAAAATGTATGGCAACTTCTGACTTCAACTGTACGTTGTAAACGTTCATTCGTAAACTAGGTTGTAGCAACCTCCATGATGGGTAGAGGTAAAATTAGAGTTTCATGTAGTAGCCTAAATCTGTCACTGTTACATTGAACTGGGTGAATATGAATGACAGTAACCTAAACCTATCACTGTCACATTGAACTGGGTGAATATGAATGACAGTAACCTAAACCTGTCACTGTTACATTGAACTGGGTGAATATGAATGACAGTAACCTAAACCTATCATTGTTACATTGACCTGGGTGAATATGAATGACAGTAACCTAAACCTATCACTGTTACATTGACCTGGGTGAATATGAATGACAGTTATCCAATATGCTGTAATAGAATTAATGCCTTGAAAAAACATATTAAACTATCACCACTGATACATATCAACAGTATGAAATAACACGCATGGAATCATGTAGTAACCAAAAAGTGTTAAACAAATCAAAATATATTTTCAATTCTTCAAAGTAGCCACCCTTTGCCTTTGACAGCTTTGCACACTCTTGGCATTCTCTCAACCAGCTTCATGAGGAATGCTTTTCCAACAGTCTTGAAGGAGTTCCTACAAATGCTGAGCACTTGTTGGCTGCTTTTCCTTCACTCTGCGGTCCGACTCATTCCAGACCATCTCATTTGGGTTGAGGTCAGGTGATTGTGGAGGCCAGGTCATCTGATGTAGCACTCCATCACTCTCCTTCTTGATCAAATCAAATCAAATTTGATCAAATAGCCCTTACACAGCCTGGAGGTATGTTGGGTCATTGTTGTGTTGAATAACAAATGATAGTTCCTCTAAGCTCAAACCAGATGGGATGACGTATCACAGAATGCTGTGGTAGCCATGCTGGTTAAGTGGGCCTTGAATTCTAAATAAATGAGTGTCACCAGCAAAGCACTCCCACACCATAACACCTCCTCCTCCATGCTTCACGGTGGGAAATACACATGCAGAGATCATCCATTCACCCACACCACATCTCACAAAGACATGGCAATTGGTAGGACAAATCTCCAATTTGGACTCCAAACCAAAGGACAGATTTCCACCGGTCTAATGTCTATTACTCATGTTTCTTGGCCAAAGCAAGTCTCTTATTCTTATTGGTGTTTGACTACGAAGGCCTGATTCACACAGTCTCTGAACATTTGATGTTGATGTGTCTATTACTTTAACTGTGACGCATTTATTTGGACTGCAATTTCTGAGCCAGGTATCTCTAATGAACTTATCCTCTGCAGCAGAGGTGACTCTGGGTCTTCCTTTCCTGTGGCGGTCCTCATGAGAGCCAGTTTCATCACAGCGCTTGATGGTTTTTGCGGCTGCACTTGAAGAAACTTGACATTTTCCGTATCGACTGACCTTCATGTCTTAAAGTAATGGTGGACTGTCATTTCTCTTTGCTTATTTGATCTGTTCTTGCTATAATATGGACTTGGTCTTTTACCAATTAGGGCTATCTTCTGTATACCACCCATACCTTGTCACAACACAACTGATTGGCTCAAATGCATTAAGAAGGAAAGAAATTCCACAAAATTCACTTTTACCAAGGCACACCTGTTAATTGAAATGCATTCCAGGTGACTACCTCATGAAGTTGGTTGAGAGAATGCCAAGAGTGTGCAAAGCTGTCAAAGGCAAAGGGTGGCTATTTGAAGAATCTCAAATCTAAAACGTAATTTGATTTAACAATTTTTTTGGTTACTACATGATTCCATATGTGTTATTTCATAGTTTTGATGTCTTCATTATTATTCTACAATGAAGAAAATAGTAAAATATAGAAAAACCCTTGAATGAGTAGGTGTGTCCGAACTTTTCACTGGTAGTTTTATATATACAGTAAATACGTTAAGTCATACCTTTCTTTAGAATGATTTCCTGTTGCATTTCAAAAATAATCAACCTACAGCACCAGTCTTAACTTCACTCGCGTCATTCTTGTATTCAGAGATAAACATGGTAATGCTTTAAGTGATAGTTCCTACATGATAGTGCTCGCTTTCTTATCCAACTGATCAAACTGTGAACCCCGTTCATTGCTGCTTGCAGGTATATATTTTTTAAATGTTCTAACCCTTCCCTCCCACTTTCTTTCTCTTCCATTAGGTTGGATGTCTACAGGAAAGTCCCCAAAGACCTGACCCAGCCCACGTACACAGGAGCTGTGGGTGTGTAGCCCTACACACACACACACACACACACACACACACACACACACACACACACACACACACACACTTCTTTCTCATGGTTCAGCTGGTCAACTCACCTTTCAGTGTACAGGTATTTTATTTAATCAGGAAAGGCTCATTGAGATTATAATCTCTTTTTCAAGAGCGCCCTGGCCAAGATAGGCAGCACCAAGTCATTACAAAAAAACTACAGACAGACAACATGAAAAACTACAAGTAATCTAGTAAAAACCATTGAATTCACAAGAGTATAACAAAATCAGAAAACAACCAATTAAAAACATTGACAGGTCAGGGAATCAGCCTCAAAATCCTTCATCAGTGATTTAAAAACACCAATCGGGACAAGTTCTTCCAGTTTAAAAGTATTTTGTAAGGCGTTCCAAGACGATGGCCAGAGGACATAAAAGCCCTTTTACCAAATTCAGTTGGGACATTTGGAACAGTTAGCAGGACAAAGTTCAGCGAACGAAGAGACGACCCACCACATCTCTGAACAATACAAATGCACAAATAAAAAGGTAGTCAACCCCAAAATGGCTTCATAAATAAAAGTAATAGTGAAGGTACTGCCATACTCCAGGAACGTCTCCATTTAGGGAGGAGGGAACTTCTCCATTTAGGAGGGAACTTCTCCATTTAGGGAGGTGCAGTGGCGTCAGGAACTTCTCCATTTAGGGAGGTGCAGTGGCGTCAGGAACGTCTCCATTTAGGGAGGTGCAGTGGCGTCAGGAACGTCTCCATATAGGGAGGTGCAGTGGCGTCAGGAACGTCTCCATTTAGGGAGGTGCAGTGGCGTCAGGAACGTCTCCATTTAGGGAGGTGCAGTGGCGTCAGGAACGTCTCCATTTAGGGAGGTGCAGTGGTGTCAGGAACTTCTTCATGTAGGGAGGTGCAGTGGCGTCATACACCCCTGCTCACTACACGTTTTGATAGCTGGCCACTAGACTGATTTACCAATTTACATTTGTTTGGCTGACATGGGCTTATTGAGTGACTGTTGATGCACAACCACATTTTGAAACTGCACCTTGTGTATCCTGTTATTCTAACTCTCAGTAGCAAGCTGAGACCCCGACTGAAAACATCATGTATTTTTAAAATTGGTCCACGGGTCTATAAAACGGGGGGCAGCATATGGCCCGCGGGCCTCCAGTTGACCATCCCTGCTCTACACTCTCTCTCCTCCCCAAAATACGATAGTGCATGCACTAGATGGATCTAGCGTCCTGCCCAGGCATCTGTAGGGAAAATTGAGGTGGGGGGTGGGAAGGGAACTCTTTGCCTGCCCCCAAAAATGTTTCTGACAAATCTTTTTTTAATAAATAATTATAATGAAATGTGGGCTTTTAAAAGGAAGATCAGTCGTTAATTTATCATCAGAAATGAAGTAAACATGACCCATATGGGCATAACGCCACTGGGTAGGTGGATACCTGTCATTACTCAGGGGAAACGTAACCGTGTGTAAGAGAATGTTAATGATTACCTGTGCCCCGCCCCCTCAGCCCTCAGGCATTCTAGAACTGTCAGTCAGTCCTCAGGCATTCTAAAACTGTCAGTCAGTCCTCTGGTATCCAGTGGAATCTTTTGTTTCTTTGTTCTGTCATGTTGTTTTCCTGTTTTGTCACCAGGCTGTCACCGTGTCAGGCGCCTGACAGTGATTATACACTGGGATTACTAGGCGATCAGCTATGTGGTTGTTTTGTTTCAGTTTCCTAATCATTACCAGTGTTGATTCATCATTGGACCATCCCTGATGACATCACGGGAGGATGTCAACATTAACATTGCCTTCTGACATCACTGGGGGGCAGGTCACATGTGTATGATGTCATTGAGGCTGAGTGAGTGTCTCTCCAGGTCTTGCACTACTCCATATTGACCACTGACCCCTAGCCCCTTTAGAAAGTTCTCGGAGGGGCACCCCTAGTCCCTTTGTGAAGACTGAAAGGTATTTAATTAGTGTGATGAGATATGGTACAGATTCCTGTTATTGTACGGTAGGATACCATCTTGATACCATAGTATTGCTAGTACTTACAGTAACCATTCCTTCCATATCTAGGAATGACTATGCTAGTGTCTAGGGGTCCAGTTAGTTGTTGTTATTCTTCTGAACAGGTAGACTCATAGTTCACATGTATTCACCACAGTGAACCCCTAAGAGCCCCCCCCCCTTCCCCCTAAGAGCCTCCTCTCCCCCTTACAGAGCCTCCTCTCCCCCTTACAGAGCCTCCTCCCCCCCACTTACAGAGCCTCTTCTCCCCCTTACAGAGCCTCCTCTCCCCCCCTTACAGATCCTCCTCTCTCCCCCTTACAGAGCCTCCCCTTTACAGAGCCTCCCCCTTACAGAGCCTCCTCTCCCCCTTACATAGCCTCCTCTCTCCCCCTTACAGAGCCTCCTCTCCCCCCTTACAGAGCCTCCTCTCCCCCTTAGAGCCTCCTCTCCCCCCCTTACAGAGCCTCCTCTCTCCCCCTTACAGAGCCTCCTCTCTCCCCCTTACAGAGCCTCCTCTCTCCCCCTTACAGAACCTCCCCCTTACAGAGCCTCCTCTCTCCCCCTTACAGAGCCTCCCCCTTACAGAGCCTCCCCCTTACAGAGCCTCCTCTCCCCCCCTTACAGAGCCTCCTCTCCCCCCTTACAGAGCCTCCTCTCCCCCCTTACAGAGCCTCCTCTCCCCCCCTTAGAGCCTCCTCTCCCCCCCTTAGAGCCTCCTCTCCCCCCCTTTGAGCCTCCTCTCCCCCCCTTTGAGCCTCCTCTCTCCCCCTTACAGAGCCTCCTCTCTCCCCTTACAGAGCCTCCTCTCCCCCCTTACAGAGCCTCCTCTCCCCCTTACAGAGCCTCCTCTCCCCCTTACAGAGCCTCCTCTCCCCCTTACAGAGCCTCCTTTCCCCCCCTTACAGAGCCTCCTCTCCCCCTTTGAGCCTCCTCTCCCCCCCTTTGAGCCTCCTCTCCCCCCTTACAGAGCCTCCTCTCCCCCCTTACAGAGCCTCCTCTCCCCCCCTTAGAGCCTCCTCCCCCCCTTAGAGCCTCCCCCCCTTACAGAGCCTCCTCCCCCCCTTAGAGCCTCCTCTCTCCCCTTACAGAGCCTCCCCCTTAGAGCCTCCTCTCCCCTCTAAAGGTCACCTATTTGACCCTTTATCGTGTGTTGTCTGCTCCTGGATGCCAGTGGGTTCAGTCCCCTTCAGGGTTTTTCACTGATGTAAATAAATACTACACATGTTAGGTTGGTTTCGTCAGTCCCAAAGTTAGCCAATAAACAACTTCAACACAAATACATGATATATGAATACTTATGAGCCTAAAGCTGGCTCAATAGATATTCCTTGGGCAGCCAAGTTGAATTAATTAAAAATGAATTATGTGTAAAAGAGCTTTTAGTTTTCTCACCATAAGCCAGGCGATCAGACCAGTATTTGTGTAGATAAATTTAACTTGGGCCTAGTTTTCACATGACATTTACTTTAGAAGCAGAAGTTTAGAAGTTACACCTAGTTGTGTCACCATGGTGACGTATAGTTACGCTGTCACGGCTCTGACAATGTTACTGGGATCAGCTTCCACCAGCTGACATCAATAACCTGACCCCTCTCCTTCAATGACCAACACACACACACACACGCTCACACACACATATATATATATACACACACACACACACACATACACACACACGCTCACACACACACACACACACACATATACACACACACACGCGCTCACACACACACACACACACATATACACACACGCGCTCACACAACACACACACACACACACACACACACACACACACACACACACACACACACACACACACACACACACACACACACACACATACACACACACACACGTCTTGTAAGGTAGAGAAAGATTACGTGTCCTGTCCTATAATGAACCTGAATGACTGATCTGTGTTAGAGTGGCTGACACCATTCTATAGTGTTGTCTTAGTTAAACATTTACCTTATGTAAACCTTTTTAGAATCAACACCACAGGGACAGCTCGTCCAATGACGTTGCTCAACCACAAGATCACATGACACGCTGAGTACCTAGGAGACGGTCGCCGCGTAAACAAGCTTCACCTTGCTGAGAGAGCTCCCCATGACTCACTGTCCGACTGCGGTCACGTGGTCTCCATGGTAACGAGAGAACCGGATAGACCGCTGTTACAGACAACTGGGTAGAGTCCCACATGGCACCCTATTCCCTACATCCTTATCGGCCCTGGTCATAAGTAGTGCACTCTGTAGGGAACATGGTGCATTTGGGATGCGGATCAGATCCTTCCTGTATTTAACACAGGCTGTTGCATGTAAATATAGAGCTCAGTACCAGAGGACCGGTCCAGGGATCTTCAATAGGCTGTTACATGTAAATATAGAGCTCAGTACCAGAGGACCGGTCCAGGGTTCTTCAATAGGCTGTTACATGTAAATATAGAGCTCAGTACCAGAGGACCGGTCCAGGGTTCTTCAATAGGCTGCTGTTACATGTAAATATAGAGCTCAGTACCAGAGGACCGGTCCAGGGTTCTTCAATAGGCTGTTACATGTAAATATAGAGCTCAGTACCAGAGGACCGGTCCAGGGTTCTTCAATAGGCTGTTACATGTAAATATAGAGCTCAGTACCAGAGGACCGGTCCAGGGTTCTTCAATAGGCTGTTACATGTAAATATAGAGCTCAGTACCAGAGGACCGGTCCAGGGTTCTTCAATAGGCTGTTACATGTAAATATAGAGCTCAGTACCAGAGGACCGGTCCAGGGCTCTTCAATAGGCTGCTGTTACATGTAAATATAGAGCTCAGTACCAGAGGACCGGTCCAGGGTTCTTCAATAGGCTGCTGTTACATGTAAATATAGAGCTCAGTACCAGAGGACCGGTCCAGGGTTCTTCAATAGGCTGCTGCTACATGTAAATATAGAGCTCAGTACCAGAGGACCGGTCCAGGGTTCTTCAATAGGCTGCTGTTACATGTAAATATAGAGCTCAGTACCAGAGGACCGGTCCAGGGTTCTTCAATAGGCTGCTGTTACATGTAAATATAGAGCTCAGTACCAGAGGACCGGTCCAGGGTTCTTCAATAGGCTGCTGTTACATGTAAATATAGAGCTCAGTACCAGAGGACCGGTCCAGGGTTCTTCAATAGGCTGCTGTTACATGTAAATATAGAGCTCAGTACCAGAGGACCGGTCCAGGGTTCTTCAACAGGCTGCTGTTACATGTAAATATAGAGCTCAGTACCAGAGGACCGGTCCAGGGTTCTTCAATAGGCTGCTGTTACATGTAAATATAGAGCTCAGTACCAGAGGACCGGTCCAGGGTTCTTCAATAGGTTGTTACATGTAAATATAGAGCTCAGTACCAGAGGACCGGTCCAGGGTTCTTCAATAGGCTGTTACATGTAAATATAGAGCTCAGTACCAGAGGACCGGTCCAGGGTTCTTCAATAGGCTGCTGTTACATGTAAATATAGAGCTCAGTACCAGAGGACCGGTCCAGGGTTCTTCAATAGGCTGTTACATGTAAATATAGAGCTCAGTACCAGAGGACCGGTCCAGGGTTCTTCAATAGGCTGTTACATGTAAATATAGAGCTCAGTACCAGAGGACCGGTCCAGGGTTCTTCAATAGGCTGCTGTTACATGTAAATATAGAGCTCAGTACCAGAGGACCGGTCCAGGGTTCTTCAATAGGCTGTTACATGTAAATATAGAGCTCAGTACCAGAGGACCGGTCCAGGGTTCTTCAATAGGCTGCTGTTACATGTAAATATAGAGCTCAGTACCAGAGGACCGGTCCAGGGTTCTTCAATAGGTTGTTACATGTAAATATAGAGCTCAGTACCAGAGGACCGGTCCAGGGTTCTTCAATAGGCTGCTGTTACACGTAAATATAGAGCTCAGTACCAGAGGACCGGTCCAGGGTTCTTCAATAGGCTGCTGTTACATGTAAATATAGAGCTCAGTACCAGAGGACCGGTCCAGGGTTCTTCAACAGGCTGCTGTTACATGTAAATATAGAGCTCAGTACCAGAGGACCGGTTCAGGGTTCTTCAATAGGTTGTTACATGTAAATATAGAGCTCAGTACCAGAGGACCGGTCCAGGGTTCTTCAATAGGCTGCTGTTACATGTAAATATAGAGCTCAGTACCAGAGGACCGGTCCAGGGTTCTTCAACAGGCTGTTACATGTAAATATAGAGCTCAGTACCAGAGGACCGGTCCAGGGTTCTTCAATAGGTTGTTACATGTAAATATAGAGCTCAGTACCAGAGGACCGGTCCAGGGTTCTTCAACAGGCTGCTGTTACATGTAAATATAGAGGTCAGTACCAGAGGACCGGTCCAGGGTTCTTCAATAGGCTGCTGTTACATGTAAATATAGAGCTCAGTACCAGAGGACCGGTCCAGGGTTCTTCAATAGGCTGTTACATGTAAATATAGAGCTCAGTACCAGAGGACCGGTCCAGGGTTCTTCAATAGGCTGCTGTTACATGTAAATATAGAGCTCAGTACCAGAGGACCGGTCCAGGGTTCTTCAACAGGCTGCTGTTACATGTAAATATAGAGCTCAGTACCAGAGGACCGGTCCAGGGTTCTTCAATAGGCTGCTGTTACATGTAAATATAGAGCTCAGTACCAGAGGACCGGTCCAGGGTTCTTCAATAGGCTGTTACATGTAAATATAGAGCTCAGTACCAGAGGACCGGTCCAGGGTTCTTCAATAGGCTGCTGTTACATGTAAATATAGAGCTCAGTACCAGAGGACCGGTCCAGGGTTCTTCAATAGGCTGCTGTTACATGTAAATATAGAGCTCAGTACCAGAGGACCGGTCCAGGGTTCTTCAATAGGCTGCTGTTACATGTAAATATAGAGGTCAGTACCAGAGGACCGGTCCAGGGTTCTTCAATAGGCTGTTACATGTAAATATAGAGCTCAGTACCAGAGGACCGGTCCAGGGTTCTTCAATAGGCTGTTACATGTAAATATAGAGCTCAGTACCAGAGGACCGGTCCAGGGTTCTTCAATAGGCTGCTGTTACATGTAAATATAGAGCTCAGTACCAGAGGACCGGTCCAGGGTTCTTCAATAGGCTGCTGTTACATGTAAATATAGAGCTCAGTACCAGAGGACCGGTCCAGGGTTCTTCAATAGGTTGTTACATGTAAATATAGAGCTCAGTACCAGAGGACCGGTCCAGGGTTCTTCAATAGGCTGCTGTTACATGTAAATATAGAGCTCAGTACCAGAGGACCGGTCCAGGGTTCTTCAATAGGCTGTTACATGTAAATATAGAGCTCAGTACCAGAGGACCGGTCCAGGGTTCTTCAACAGGCTGCTGTTACATGTAAATATAGAGCTCAGTACCAGAGGACCGGTCCAGGGTTCTTCAATAGGCTGCTGTTACATGTAAATATAGAGCTCAGTACCAGAGGACCGGTCCAGGGTTCTTCAATAGGCTGTTACATGTAAATATAGAGCTCAGTACCAGAGGACCGGTCCAGGGTTCTTCAATAGGCTGTTACATGTAAATATAGAGCTCAGTACCAGAGGACCGGTCCAGGGTTCTTCAACAGGCTGCTGTTACATGTAAATATAGAGCTCAGTACCAGAGGACCGGTCCAGGGTTCTTCAATAGGCTGCTGTTACATGTAAATATAGAGCTCAGTACCAGAGGACCGGTCCAGGGTTCTTCAATAGGCTGTTACATGTAAATATAGAGCTCAGTACCAGAGGACCGGTCCAGGGTTCTTCAATAGGCTGTTACATGTAAATATAGAGCTCAGTACCAGAGGACCGGTCCAGGGTTCTTCAACAGGCTGCTGTTACATGTAAATATAGAGCTCAGTACCAGAGGACCGGTCCAGGGTTCTTCAATAGGCTGCTGTTACATGTAAATATAGAGGTCAGTACCAGAGGACCGGTCCAGGGTTCTTCAATAGGCTGTTACATGTAAATATAGAGCTCAGTACCAGAGGACCGGTCCAGGGTTCTTCAATAGGCTGCTGTTACATGTAAATATAGAGCTCAGTACCAGAGGACCGGTCCAGGGTTCTTCAATAGGCTGCTGTTACATGTAAATATAGAGCTCAGTACCAGAGGACCGGTCCAGGGTTCTTCAATAGGCTGCTGTTACATGTAAATATAGAGCTCAGTACCAGAGGACCGGTCCAGGGTTCTTCAATAGGCTGCTGTTACATGTAAATATAGAGTTCAGTACCAGAGGACCGGTCCAGGGTTCTTCAATAGGCTGCTGTTACATGTAAATATAGAGCTCAGTACCAGAGGACCGGTCCAGGGTTCTTCAATAGGTTGTTACATGTAAATATAGAGCTCAGTACCAGAGGACCGGTCCAGGGTTCTTCAATAGGCTGCTGTTACATGTAAATATAGAGCTCAGTACCAGAGGACCGGTCCAGGGTTCTTCAATAGGCTGCTGTTACATGTAAATATAGAGCTCAGTACCAGAGGACCGGTCCAGGGTTCTTCAATAGGTTGTTACATGTAAATATAGAGCTCAGTACCAGAGGACCGGTCCAGGGTTCTTCAATAGGCTGTTACATGTAAATATAGAGCTCAGTACCAGAGGACCGGTCCAGGGTTCTTCAATAGGCTGCTGTTACATGTAAATATAGAGCTCAGTACCAGAGGACCGGTCCAGGGTTCTTCAATAGGCTGTTACATGTAAATATAGAGCTCAGTACCAGAGGACCGGTCCAGGGTTCTTCAATAGGCTGTTACATGTAAATATAGAGCTCAGTACCAGAGGACCGGTCCAGGGTTCTTCAATAGGCTGCTGTTACATGTAAATATAGAGCTCAGTACCAGAGGACCGGTCCAGGGTTCTTCAATAGGCTGTTACATGTAAATATAGAGCTCAGTACCAGAGGACCGGTCCAGGGTTCTTCAATAGGCTGCTGTTACATGTAAATATAGAGCTCAGTACCAGAGGACCGGTCCAGGGTTCTTCAATAGGTTGTTACATGTAAATATAGAGCTCAGTACCAGAGGACCGGTCCAGGGTTCTTCAATAGGCTGCTGTTACACGTAAATATAGAGCTCAGTACCAGAGGACCGGTCCAGGGTTCTTCAATAGGCTGCTGTTACATGTAAATATAGAGCTCAGTACCAGAGGACCGGTCCAGGGTTCTTCAACAGGCTGCTGTTACATGTAAATATAGAGCTCAGTACCAGAGGACCGGTTCAGGGTTCTTCAATAGGTTGTTACATGTAAATATAGAGCTCAGTACCAGAGGACCGGTCCAGGGTTCTTCAATAGGCTGCTGTTACATGTAAATATAGAGCTCAGTACCAGAGGACCGGTCCAGGGTTCTTCAACAGGCTGTTACATGTAAATATAGAGCTCAGTACCAGAGGACCGGTCCAGGGTTCTTCAATAGGTTGTTACATGTAAATATAGAGCTCAGTACCAGAGGACCGGTCCAGGGTTCTTCAACAGGCTGCTGTTACATGTAAATATAGAGGTCAGTACCAGAGGACCGGTCCAGGGTTCTTCAATAGGCTGCTGTTACATGTAAATATAGAGCTCAGTACCAGAGGACCGGTCCAGGGTTCTTCAATAGGCTGTTACATGTAAATATAGAGCTCAGTACCAGAGGACCGGTCCAGGGTTCTTCAATAGGCTGCTGTTACATGTAAATATAGAGCTCAGTACCAGAGGACCGGTCCAGGGTTCTTCAACAGGCTGCTGTTACATGTAAATATAGAGCTCAGTACCAGAGGACCGGTCCAGGGTTCTTCAATAGGCTGCTGTTACATGTAAATATAGAGGTCAGTACCAGAGGACCGGTCCAGGGTTCTTCAATAGGCTGTTACATGTAAATATAGAGCTCAGTACCAGAGGACCGGTCCAGGGTTCTTCAATAGGCTGCTGTTACATGTAAATATAGAGCTCAGTACCAGAGGACCGGTCCAGGGTTCTTCAATAGGCTGCTGTTACATGTAAATATAGAGCTCAGTACCAGAGGACCGGTCCAGGGTTCTTCAATAGGCTGCTGTTACATGTAAATATAGAGGTCAGTACCAGAGGACCGGTCCAGGGTTCTTCAATAGGCTGTTACATGTAAATATAGAGCTCAGTACCAGAGGACCGGTCCAGGGTTCTTCAATAGGCTGTTACATGTAAATATAGAGCTCAGTACCAGAGGACCGGTCCAGGGTTCTTCAATAGGCTGCTGTTACATGTAAATATAGAGCTCAGTACCAGAGGACCGGTCCAGGGTTCTTCAATAGGCTGCTGTTACATGTAAATATAGAGCTCAGTACCAGAGGACCGGTCCAGGGTTCTTCAATAGGTTGTTACATGTAAATATAGAGCTCAGTACCAGAGGACCGGTCCAGGGTTCTTCAATAGGCTGCTGTTACATGTAAATATAGAGCTCAGTACCAGAGGACCGGTCCAGGGTTCTTCAATAGGCTGTTACATGTAAATATAGAGCTCAGTACCAGAGGACCGGTCCAGGGTTCTTCAACAGGCTGCTGTTACATGTAAATATAGAGCTCAGTACCAGAGGACCGGTCCAGGGTTCTTCAATAGGCTGCTGTTACATGTAAATATAGAGCTCAGTACCAGAGGACCGGTCCAGGGTTCTTCAATAGGCTGTTACATGTAAATATAGAGCTCAGTACCAGAGGACCGGTCCAGGGTTCTTCAATAGGCTGTTACATGTAAATATAGAGCTCAGTACCAGAGGACCGGTCCAGGGTTCTTCAACAGGCTGCTGTTACATGTAAATATAGAGCTCAGTACCAGAGGACCGGTCCAGGGTTCTTCAATAGGCTGCTGTTACATGTAAATATAGAGCTCAGTACCAGAGGACCGGTCCAGGGTTCTTCAATAGGCTGTTACATGTAAATATAGAGCTCAGTACCAGAGGACCGGTCCAGGGTTCTTCAATAGGCTGTTACATGTAAATATAGAGCTCAGTACCAGAGGACCGGTCCAGGGTTCTTCAACAGGCTGCTGTTACATGTAAATATAGAGCTCAGTACCAGAGGACCGGTCCAGGGTTCTTCAATAGGCTGCTGTTACATGTAAATATAGAGGTCAGTACCAGAGGACCGGTCCAGGGTTCTTCAATAGGCTGTTACATGTAAATATAGAGCTCAGTACCAGAGGACCGGTCCAGGGTTCTTCAATAGGCTGCTGTTACATGTAAATATAGAGCTCAGTACCAGAGGACCGGTCCAGGGTTCTTCAATAGGCTGCTGTTACATGTAAATATAGAGCTCAGTACCAGAGGACCGGTCCAGGGTTCTTCAATAGGCTGCTGTTACATGTAAATATAGAGCTCAGTACCAGAGGACCGGTCCAGGGTTCTTCAATAGGCTGCTGTTACATGTAAATATAGAGTTCAGTACCAGAGGACCGGTCCAGGGTTCTTCAATAGGCTGCTGTTACATGTAAATATAGAGCTCAGTACCAGAGGACCGGTCCAGGGTTCTTCAATAGGTTGTTACATGTAAATATAGAGCTCAGTACCAGAGGACCGGTCCAGGGTTCTTCAATAGGCTGCTGTTACATGTAAATATAGAGCTCAGTACCAGAGGACCGGTCCAGGGTTCTTCAATAGGCTGTTACATGTAAATATAGAGCTCAGTACCAGAGGACCGGTCCAGGGTTCTTCAACAGGCTGCTGTTACATGTAAATATAGAGCTCAGTACCAGAGGACCGGTCCAGGGTTCTTCAATAGGCTGCTGTTACATGTAAATATAGAGCTCAGTACCAGAGGACCGGTCCAGGGTTCTTCAATAGGCTGTTACATGTAAATATAGAGCTCAGTACCAGAGGACCGGTCCAGGGTTCTTCAATAGGCTGTTACATGTAAATATAGAGCTCAGTACCAGAGGACCGGTCCAGGGTTCTTCAACAGGCTGCTGTTACATGTAAATATAGAGCTCAGTACCAGAGGACCGGTCCAGGGTTCTTCAATAGGCTGTTACATGTAAATATAGAGCTCAGTACCAGAGGACCGGTCCAGGGTTCTTCAATAGGCTGTTACATGTAAATATAGAGCTCAGTACCAGAGGACCGGTCCAGGGTTCTTCAATAGGCTGCTGTTACACGTAAATATAGAGCTCAGTACCAGAGGACCGGTCCAGGGTTCTTCAATAGGCTGCTGTTACATGTAAATATAGAGCTCAGTACCAGAGGACCGGTCCAGGGTTCTTCAACAGGCTGCTGTTACATGTAAATATAGAGCTCAGTACCAGAGGACCGGTTCAGGGTTCTTCAATAGGTTGTTACATGTAAATATAGAGCTCAGTACCAGAGGACCGGTCCAGGGTTCTTCAATAGGCTGCTGTTACATGTAAATATAGAGCTCAGTACCAGAGGACCGGTCCAGGGTTCTTCAACAGGCTGTTACATGTAAATATAGAGCTCAGTACCAGAGGACCGGTCCAGGGTTCTTCAATAGGTTGTTACATGTAAATATAGAGCTCAGTACCAGAGGACCGGTCCAGGGTTCTTCAACAGGCTGCTGTTACATGTAAATATAGAGGTCAGTACCAGAGGACCGGTCCAGGGTTCTTCAATAGGCTGCTGTTACATGTAAATATAGAGCTCAGTACCAGAGGACCGGTCCAGGGTTCTTCAATAGGCTGTTACATGTAAATATAGAGCTCAGTACCAGAGGACCGGTCCAGGGTTCTTCAATAGGCTGCTGTTACATGTAAATATAGAGCTCAGTACCAGAGGACCGGTCCAGGGTTCTTCAACAGGCTGCTGTTACATGTAAATATAGAGCTCAGTACCAGAGGACCGGTCCAGGGTTCTTCAATAGGCTGCTGTTACATGTAAATATAGAGGTCAGTACCAGAGGACCGGTCCAGGGTTCTTCAATAGGCTGTTACATGTAAATATAGAGCTCAGTACCAGAGGACCGGTCCAGGGTTCTTCAATAGGCTGCTGTTACATGTAAATATAGAGCTCAGTACCAGAGGACCGGTCCAGGGTTCTTCAATAGGCTGCTGTTACATGTAAATATAGAGCTCAGTACCAGAGGACCGGTCCAGGGTTCTTCAATAGGCTGCTGTTACATGTAAATATAGAGCTCAGTACCAGAGGACCGGTCCAGGGTTCTTCAATAGGCTGTTACATGTAAATATAGAGCTCAGTACCAGAGGACCGGTCCAGGGTTCTTCAATAGGCTGCTGTTACATGTAAATATAGAGCTCAGTACCAGAGGACCGGTCCAGGGTTCTTCAATAGGCTGCTGTTACATGTAAATATAGAGCTCAGTACCAGAGGACCGGTCCAGGGTTCTTCAATAGGTTGTTACATGTAAATATAGAGCTCAGTACCAGAGGACCGGTCCAGGGTTCTTCAATAGGCTGCTGTTACATGTAAATATAGAGCTCAGTACCAGAGGACCGGTCCAGGGTTCTTCAATAGGCTGTTACATGTAAATATAGAGCTCAGTACCAGAGGACCGGTCCAGGGTTCTTCAACAGGCTGCTGTTACATGTAAATATAGAGCTCAGTACCAGAGGACCGGTCCAGGGTTCTTCAATAGGCTGCTGTTACATGTAAATATAGAGCTCAGTACCAGAGGACCGGTCCAGGGTTCTTCAATAGGCTGTTACATGTAAATATAGAGCTCAGTACCAGAGGACCGGTCCAGGGTTCTTCAATAGGCTGTTACATGTAAATATAGAGCTCAGTACCAGAGGACCGGTCCAGGGTTCTTCAACAGGCTGCTGTTACATGTAAATATAGAGCTCAGTACCAGAGGACCGGTCCAGGGTTCTTCAATAGGCTGCTGTTACATGTAAATATAGAGCTCAGTACCAGAGGACCGGTCCAGGGTTCTTCAATAGGCTGTTACATGTAAATATAGAGCTCAGTACCAGAGGACCGGTCCAGGGTTCTTCAATAGGCTGTTACATGTAAATATAGAGCTCAGTACCAGAGGACCGGTCCAGGGTTCTTCAACAGGCTGCTGTTACATGTAAATATAGAGCTCAGTACCAGAGGACCGGTCCAGGGTTCTTCAATAGGCTGCTGTTACATGTAAATATAGAGGTCAGTACCAGAGGACCGGTCCAGGGTTCTTCAATAGGCTGTTACATGTAAATATAGAGCTCAGTACCAGAGGACCGGTCCAGGGTTCTTCAATAGGCTGCTGTTACATGTAAATATAGAGCTCAGTACCAGAGGACCGGTCCAGGGTTCTTCAATAGGCTGCTGTTACATGTAAATATAGAGCTCAGTACCAGAGGACCGGTCCAGGGTTCTTCAATAGGCTGCTGTTACATGTAAATATAGAGCTCAGTACCAGAGGACCGGTCCAGGGTTCTTCAATAGGCTGCTGTTACATGTAAATATAGAGTTCAGTACCAGAGGACCGGTCCAGGGTTCTTCAATAGGCTGCTGTTACATGTAAATATAGAGCTCAGTACCAGAGGACCGGTCCAGGGTTCTTCAATAGGTTGTTACATGTAAATATAGAGCTCAGTACCAGAGGACCGGTCCAGGGTTCTTCAATAGGCTGCTGTTACATGTAAATATAGAGCTCAGTACCAGAGGACCGGTCCAGGGTTCTTCAATAGGCTGTTACATGTAAATATAGAGCTCAGTACCAGAGGACCGGTCCAGGGTTCTTCAACAGGCTGCTGTTACATGTAAATATAGAGCTCAGTACCAGAGGACCGGTCCAGGGTTCTTCAATAGGCTGCTGTTACATGTAAATATAGAGGTCAGTACCAGAGGACCGGTCCAGGGTTCTTCAATAGGCTGTTACATGTAAATATAGAGCTCAGTACCAGAGGACCGGTCCAGGGTTCTTCAATAGGCTGCTGTTACATGTAAATATAGAGCTCAGTACCAGAGGACCGGTCCAGGGTTCTTCAATAGGCTGCTGTTACATGTAAATATAGAGCTCAGTACCAGAGGACCGGTCCAGGGTTCTTCAATAGGCTGCTGTTACATGTAAATATAGAGCTCAGTACCAGAGGACCGGTCCAGGGTTCTTCAATAGGCTGCTGTTACATGTAAATATAGAGTTCAGTACCAGAGGACCGGTCCAGGGTTCTTCAATAGGCTGCTGTTACATGTAAATATAGAGCTCAGTACCAGAGGACCGGTCCAGGGTTCTTCAATAGGTTGTTACATGTAAATATAGAGCTCAGTACCAGAGGACCGGTCCAGGGTTCTTCAATAGGCTGCTGTTACATGTAAATATAGAGCTCAGTACCAGAGGACCGGTCCAGGGTTCTTCAATAGGCTGTTACATGTAAATATAGAGCTCAGTACCAGAGGACCGGTCCAGGGTTCTTCAACAGGCTGCTGTTACATGTAAATATAGAGCTCAGTACCAGAGGACCGGTCCAGGGTTCTTCAATAGGCTGCTGTTACATGTAAATATAGAGCTCAGTACCAGAGGACCGGTCCAGGGTTCTTCAATAGGCTGTTACATGTAAATATAGAGCTCAGTACCAGAGGACCGGTCCAGGGTTCTTCAATAGGCTGTTACATGTAAATATAGAGCTCAGTACCAGAGGACCGGTCCAGGGTTCTTCAACAGGCTGCTGTTACATGTAAATATAGAGCTCAGTACCAGAGGACCGGTCCAGGGTTCTTCAATAGGCTGTTACATGTAAATATAGAGCTCAGTACCAGAGGACCGGTCCAGGGTTCTTCAATAGGCTGTTACATGTAAATATAGAGCTCAGTACCAGAGGACCGGTCCAGGGTTCTTCAATAGGCTGTTACATGTAAATATAGAGCTCAGTACCAGAGGACCGGTCCAGGGTTCTTCAACAGGCTGCTGTTACATGTAAATATAGAGCTCAGTACCAGAGGACCGGTCCAGGGTTCTTCAATAGGCTGCTGTTACATGTAAATATAGAGGTCAGTACCAGAGGACCGGTCCAGGGTTCTTCAATAGGCTGTTACATGTAAATATAGAGCTCAGTACCAGAGGACCGGTCCAGGGTTCTTCAATAGGCTGCTGTTACATGTAAATATAGAGCTCAGTACCAGAGGACCGGTCCAGGGTTCTTCAATAGGCTGCTGTTACATGTAAATATAGAGCTCAGTACCAGAGGACCGGTCCAGGGTTCTTCAATAGGCTGCTGTTACATGTAAATATAGAGCTCAGTACCAGAGGACCGGTCCAGGGTTCTTCAATAGGCTGTTACATGTAAATATAGAGCTCAGTACCAGAGGACCGGTCCAGGGTTCTTCAATAGGCTGCTGTTACATGTAAATATAGAGCTCAGTACCAGAGGACCGGTCCAGGGTTCTTCAATAGGCTGCTGTTACATGTAAATATAGAGCTCAGTACCAGAGGACCGGTCCAGGGTTCTTCAATAGGTTGTTACATGTAAATATAGAGCTCAGTACCAGAGGACCGGTCCAGGGTTCTTCAATAGGTTGTTACATGTAAATATAGAGCTCAGTACCAGAGGACCGGTCCAGGGTTCTTCAATAGGCTGCTGTTACATGTAAATATAGAGCTCAGTACCAGAGGACCGGTCCAGGGTTCTTCAATAGGCTGTTACATGTAAATATAGAGCTCAGTACCAGAGGACCGGTCCAGGGTTCTTCAATAGGCTGCTGTTACATGTAAATATAGAGCTCAGTACCAGAGGACCGGTCCAGGGTTCTTCAATAGGCTGCTGTTACATGTAAATATAGAGCTCAGTACCAGAGGACCGGTCCAGGGTTCTTCAATAGGCTGTTACATGTAAATATAGAGCTCAGTACCAGAGGACCGGTCCAGGGTTCTTCAATAGGCTGTTACATGTAAATATAGAGCTCAGTACCAGAGGACCGGTCCAGGGTTCTTCAATAGGTTGTTACATGTAAATATAGAGGTCAGTACCAGAGGACCGGTCCAGGGTTCTTCAATAGGCTGCTGTTACATGTAAATATAGAGCTCAGTACCAGAGGACCGGTCCAGGGTTCTTCAATAGGCTGCTGTTACATGTAAATATAGAGCTCAGTACCAGAGGACCGGTCCAGGGTTCTTCAATAGGCTGCTGTTACATGTAAATATAGAGCTCAGTACCAGAGGACCGGTCCAGGGTTCTTCAACAGGCTGCTGTTACATGTAAATATAGAGCTCAGTACCAGAGGACCGGTCCAGGGTTCTTCAATAGGCTGCTGTTACATGTAAATATAGAGCTCAGTACCAGAGGACCGGTCCAGGGTTCTTCAATAGGCTGTTACATGTAAATATAGAGCTCAGTACCAGAGGACCGGTCCAGGGTTCTTCAATAGGCTGCTGTTACATGTAAATATAGAGCTCAGTACCAGAGGACCGGTCCAGGGTTCTTCAATAGGCTGCTGTTACATGTAAATATAGAGCTCAGTACCAGAGGACCGGTCCAGGGTTCTTCAACAGGCTGCTGTTACATGTAAATATAGAGCTCAGTACCAGAGGACCGGTCCAGGGTTCTTCAATAGGCTGCTGTTACATGTAAATATAGAGCTCAGTACCAGAGGACCGGTCCAGGGTTCTTCAATAGGCTGCTGTTACATGTAAATATAGAGCTCAGTACCAGAGGACCGGTCCAGGGTTCTTCAATAGGCTGCTGTTACATGTAAATATAGAGCTCAGTACCAGAGGACCGGTCCAGGGTTCTTCAATAGGCTGCTGTTACATGTAAATATAGAGCTCAGTACCAGAGGACCGGTCCAGGGTTCTTCAATAGGCTGTTACATGTAAATATAGAGCTCAGTACCAGAGGACCGGTCCAGGGTTCTTCAATAGGCTGTTACATGTAAATATAGAGCTCAGTACCAGAGGACCGGTCCAGGGTTCTTCAACAGGCTGCTGTTACATGTAAATATAGAGCTCAGTACCAGAGGACCGGTCCAGGGTTCTTCAATAGGCTGCTGTTACATGTAAATATAGAGCTCAGTACCAGAGGACCGGTCCAGGGTTCTTCAATAGGCTGTTACATGTAAATATAGAGCTCAGTACCAGAGGACCGGTCCAGGGTTCTTCAATAGGCTGCTGTTACATGTAAATATAGAGCTCAGTACCAGAGGACCGGTCCAGGGTTCTTCAATAGGTGGCCAGTTGGTCATTTTATTCCCCCCCCATTTTTCTGAGCAAACACAAACCATTTTAAAAATAATTTCAGTTGATTGGCATAAAGACTGTGACATCACCATGTAATCAGCTAAGTGATTTTAATTGAGGAAATCTTTTCCTAAATATTCCACTCATAAATAGAGGGGCATATGTGATAGTATTCAAATGTAATCAAGTTTTGAAATGATTAGGTTTTTGTCAAATAGTGTATCTGTTTGGGATTCTTGCTGTCAATGTGCGCAGCGTACATATTATAACAACACTCTGGCTAGTGTACAGTCATGGACAAAGGTTTTCAGAATGACACAAATATTAATTTCCACCAAAGTCTGCTGCCTCTGTCTTTAGATATTTTTATGAGCCTTTTTTCAGATGTTACTATGGAAGAAATATAATTACAAGCATTTCATATGTGTCAAAGGCTTTTAATTGACAATTACACGAGGTTGATGCAAAGAGTCAATATTTGCAGTGTTGACCCTTCTTTTTCAAGACCTCTGCAATCCACCCTGGCATGCTGTCAATTAACTTCTGGGCCACATCCTGACTGATGGCAGTCCATTCTTGCATAATCAATGCTTGGAGTTTGTCAGAATTTGTGGGTTTTTGTTTGTCCACCCGTCTCAATGGTATTAAGGTCTGGGGAGTTTCCTGGCCATGGACCCAAAATATCAATGTTTGGTTCCCCGAGCCACTTAGTTATCATTTTTGCCTTATGGAAAGGTGCTCCATCATGCTGGAAAAGGCATTGTTCGTCACCAAACTGTTCCTGGATGGTTGGGAGAAGTTGCTCTTGGAGGATGTGTTGGTACCATTCTTTATTCATGGCTGTGTTCTCAGGCAAGTTTGTGAGTGAGCCCACTCCCTTGGCTGAGAAGCAACCCCACACATGAATGGTCTCAGGATGCTTTACTGTTGGCATGACACAGGACTGATGGTAGCGCTCACCTTGTCTTCTCCGGACAAGCTTTTTTTCTGGATGACTCAAACAATCGGAAAGGGGATTCATCAGAGAAAATGACTTTACCCCAGTCCTCAGCAGTCCAATCCCTGTACCTTTTGCAGAATATCAGTCTGTCCCTGATGATTTTCCTGGAGAGAAGTGGCTTCTTTGCTGCCCTTCTTGACACCAGGCCATCCTCTAAAATTCTTTGCCTCACTGTGCGTGCAGATGCACTCACACCTGCCTGCTGCCATTCCTGAGCAAGCTCTGTACTACTGGTGGTGCCCCGATCCCTCAGCCGAATCAACTTTAGGAGACGGTCCTGGCACTTGCTGGACTTTCTTGGGCGCCCTGAAGCCTCCTTCACAACAATTGTACCGCTCTCCTTGAAGTTCTTGATAATCCGTGGTGGTTGTTTTAGGTGCAATCTTACTGGCAGCAATATCCTTGCCTGTGAAGACATTTTTGTGCAAAGCAATAATGACGGCACGTGTTTCCTTACAGGTAACCATGGTTGACACAGGCAGAACAATGATTCCAAGCAACACCCTCCTTTTAATCAAATTTCATCAAATTTACATCAGCTGATATCTCAAAGTGCTGTACAGAAACCCAGCCTAAAACCCCAAACAACAAGCAATGCAGGTGTAGATGCACGGTAGCTAGAAAAACTCCCTAGAAAGGCCAAAACCTAGGAAGAAACCTAGAGAGGAACCAGGCTATGAGGGGTGGCCAGTACTCTTCTGGCTGTGCCGGGTGGAGATTATAACAGAACATGGCCAAGATGTTCAAATGTTCATAAATGACCAGCATGGTCAAATAATAATAATCACAGTAGTTGTCGAGGGTGCACCTCAGGAGTAAATATCAGTTGGCTTTTCATAGCCGATCATTAAGAGTATCTCTACCGCTCCTGCTGTCTCTAGAGAGTTGAAGACAGCAGGTCTGGGACAGGTAGCACGTCCGGTGAACAGGTCAGGGTTCCATAGCCGCAGGCAGAACAGTTGAAACTGGAGCAGCAGCACGGCCAGGTGGACTGGAGACAGCAAAGAGTCCTCATGCCAGGTAGTCCTGAGGCATGGTCCTAGGGCTCAGGTCCTCCGAGAGAGAGAGAGAGAGGGAGAATTAAATTCCCACAGGACACCGGATAAGACAGGAGAAGTACTCCAGATATAACAGACTGAACTTTCCGTTCACCTTCACAGTCCTGGGCCAGACTACACTCAATCATATGACCCACTGAAGAGATGAGTCTTCAGTAAGGACTTGAAGGTTGAGACTGAGTCTGCGTCTCTCACATGGGTAGGCAGACCATTCCATAAAAATAGAGCTCTGTAGGAGAAAGCCCTGCCTCCAGCTGTTTGCTTAGAAATTCGAGGGACAATTAGGAGGCCTGCGTCTTGTGACCATAGCGTATGTGTAGGTATGTATGGCAGGACCAAATCGGAAAGATGGGTAGGAGCAAGCCCATGTAATGCTTTGTAGGTTAGCAGTAAAACCTTGAAATCAGCCCTTACCTTAACAGGAAGCCAGTGTAGGGAGGCTAGCACTGGAGTAATATGATCAAATTTTTTGGTTCTAGTCAGGATTCTAGCAGCCGTATTTAACACTAACTGAAGTTTATTTAGTGCTTTATCCGGGTAGCCGGAAAGTAGAGCAGTAGTCTAACCTAGAAGTGACAAAAGCATGGATTAATATTTCTGCATCATTTTTGGACAGAAAGTTTCTGATTTTTGCAATGTTACGTAGATGGAAAAAAGCTGTCCTTGAAACAGTCTTGATATGTTCGTCAAAAGAGAGATCAGGGTCCAGAGTAACGCTGAGGTCCTTCACAGTTTTATTTGAGACGACTGTACAACCATCAAGATTAATTGTCAGATTCAACAGAAGATCTCTTTGTTTCTTGGGACCTAGAACAAGCATCTCTGTTTTGTCCAAGTTTAAAAGTAGAAAGTTTGCAGCCATCCACTTCCTTATGTCTGAAACACAGGCTTCTAGCGAGGGTAATTTTGGGGCTTCACCATGTTTCATTGAAATGTACAGCTGTGTGTCATCCGCATAGCAGTGAAAGTTAACATTATGTTTCGAATGACATCCCCAAGAGGTAAAATATATAGTGAAAACAATATTGGTCCTAAAACGGAACCTTGAGGAACACCGAAATGTACAGTTTATTTGTCAGAGGACAAACCATTCACAGAGACAAACTGATATATTTCCGACCGATAAGATCTAAACCAGGCCAGAACTTGTCCGTGTAGACCAATTTGGGTTTCCAATCTCTCCAAAAGAATGTGGTGATCGATGGTATCAAAAGCAGCACTAAGGTCTAGGAGCACGAGAACAGATGCAGAGCCTCGGTCTGACGCCATTAACTTTTTCCGCTAACGGAACCTGAAAGCTGAAAAGGTGGCGCGGGAAATTCAAAAATATTTTTTTGAAATATGTAACTTCCACACATTAACAAGTCCAATACAGCAAATGAAAGATAAACATCTTGTTATTAAAAAAAAAAAAGGTAATTTACCACCTTCACAAGTGCAGTCTCAGTGTTATGATGGGGTCTAAAACCAGACTGAAGCATTTGAATACATTGTTTGTCTTCAGGAAGGCAGTGACTTGCTGCGCAACAGCTTTTTTTTTTTGGGAGATTCGATATAGGCCGATTTAACATAAAAAAAACTTTTTTTTTTCCTTTTTTTTCTGGGTCAAGGTTTGGCTTTTCCAAGAGAAGCTTTATTACTGCCACTTTTAGTGAGTTTGGTACACATCCGGTGGATAGAGAGCCGTTTATTATGTTCAACATAGGAGGGCCAAGCACAGGAAGCAGCTCTTTCAGTAGTTTAGTTGGAATAGGGTCCAGTATGCAGCTTGACGGTTTAGAGGCCATGATTATTTTCATGAATGTGTCAAGAGATATAGGACTAAACAATTTGAGTGTCCCCCTTGATCCTAGATCCTGGCAGAGTTGTGCAGACTCAGGACAACTGAGCTTTGAAGGAATACGCAGATTTAAAGAGGAGTCTGTAATTTTCTTTCTAATGATCATGATCTTTTCCTCAAAGAAGTTCATGAATTTATTACTGCTGAAGTGAAAGCCATCCTCTCTTGGGGAATACTGCTTTTTAGTTAGCTTTGCGACAGTATCAAAAATACATTTTGGATTGTTTTTATTTTCCTCAATTAAGTTTGAAAAATAGTATGATCGAGCAGCAGTGAGGGCTCTTCGATACTGCACGGTACTGTCTTTCCAAGCTAGTCAGAAGACTTTCAGTTTGGTGTGGCGCCATTTCCGTTCCAATTTTCTGGAAGCTTGCTTCAGAGCTCGGGTATTTTCTGTATACCAGGGAGCTAGTTTCTTATGACAAATGTTTTTAGGGGTGTGACATCATCTAGGGTATTGCGCAAGGTTAAATTGAGTTTCTCAGTTAGGTGGTTAACTGATTTTTGTCGTCTGACATCCTTGGGTAGGCAGAGGGAGTCTGGAAGGACATCAAGGAATCTTTGGGTTGTCTGAGAATTTATAGCACGACTTTTGATGCTCCTTGGTTGGGGTCTGAGCAGATTATTATTATTTTTTTTAAACAATTTATTTTTTTTTTCAAGATTATGATCTGTGATTAGTTCATTGACTATAATTGCCTTGGAAGTAAGGGATCTAACATTAAGTAGCCCTATTTTGAGATGAGATATCACAATCTCTTTCAATAATGACAGGATGGAGGAGGTCTTTATCCTAGTGAGATTGCTAAAGCGAACACCTCCATGTTTAGTTTTGCCCAACCTAGATCAAGGCACAGACACGGTCTCAATGGGGATAGCTGAGCTGACTACACTGACTCCACTATGCTGGCATCCTGCTGCCTGGCCTGCACCCTATCTCATTGTGGAGCGAGAGGAGTTAGAGCCCTGTCTATGTTGGTAGATAAGATGAGAGCACCCCTCCAGCTAGGATGGAGTCCGTCACTCCTCAACAGGCCAGGCTTGGTCCTGTTTGTGGGTGAGTCCCAGAAAGAGGACCAATTATCTACAAATTCTATCTTTTGGGAGGGGCAGAAAACAGTTTTCAACCAGCGATTGAGTTGTGAGACTCTGCTGTAGAGCTCATCACTTCTAACTGGGAGGGGGCCAGAGACAATTACTCGATGCCGACACATCTTTCTAGCTGATTTACACGCTGAAGCTTCCAGTCTGTTATTCAAACTCAATCAGCATGACGGAGGGATCTCCAGCCTTGTCCTCGTCAAAACTCACACCTGTGTTAACGAGAGAATCACTGACATGATGTCAGCTGGTCCTTTTGTGGCAGGACTGAAATGCAGTGAACATGATTTTTTGGGGATTCAGTTAATTTGCAAATAGGGACTTTGCAATTAATTGCAATTCATCTGATCACTCTTCATAACATTCTGGAGTATATGCAAATTGCCATCATACAAACTGAGGCAGAAGACTTATGAAAATGAATATTTGTGTCATTCTCAAAACTTTTGCCCACGACTGTAAAAACATTTCGCTACCTTTTCAATACAAAAAATAAAAACTGTTCATAGTATAATTTTTGTTAAGTTCGGTACCTCTGTCAAATGTTCCTCATGTGATTGAGAGGATCAAGTCAGCCCATCAGTACAGCCACTTTGTAGCACCAAGAGCAAAGAGTCAGCTCCACTTCCTCATTCAATACTAGAGCTGTCTGTCTGCATTGTTAGCCTCCCACTCAGCACAATTGGGTTGATTGTGGAGGCCAGGTCATGTGATGCAGCACTCAATCACTCTCCTTCTTGGCCAAATAGCCTGGAGGTGTGTTGGGTCAACGTCCTGTTGAAAAACAAATGATAGTCCCACTAAGCCCAAACCTGATGGGATGGCGTATCGCTGCAGAATGCTGTGGTAGTCATGCTGGTTAAGTGTGCCTTGAATTCTAAATAAATCACAGACCGTGTCACCAACAAAGCACCATCACACCACCTCCTCCTCCATGCTTCAAGGTGGGAACCAGACATGCAGAGATCATCCGTTCACCTACTCTGCGTCTCACAAGGACACGGCGGTTGGAACCAAAATATAAAATTTAGACACGTTAGACCAAAGTACAGATTTCCACCAGTCTAATGTCCATTGCTCGTGTTTCTTGGCCCAAACAAGTCTCTTCTTATTATTGATGTCCTTTAGTAGTGTTAGTAGTTTCTTTGCAGCAATTCGACTATGAAGGCCTGATTCACACAGTCTCCTCTGAACAGTTGATGTTGAGGTGTGTCTGTTACTGGAACTCTGTGACTCTAATGAACTTATCCTCTGTAGCAGAGGTAACTCTGGGTCTTCCTTTCCTGTGGCGTTCCTCATAAGAGCCAGTTTCATCACAGTACTGATGGACTGTCATTTCTCTTTGTTTATTTGATCTGTTCTTGCCATAATATGGACTTGGTCTTTTACCAATTAGGGCTATCTTCTGTATACCACCCCTAGCTTGTCACAACACAACTGATTGGTTCAAATGCATTAAGAAGGAAAGGAATTCCACAAATTCACTTTTACCAAGGCACAACTGTTAATTGAAATGCATTCCAGGTGACTACCTCATGAAGCTGGTTGAGAGAATGCCAAGAGTGTGCAAAGCATGGCTACTTTGTAGAATATCCACTTTGTTTGGTTTCTACATGATTCCATATGTGTTATTTCATACTTTTGATGTCTTCACTGGTTCCCAGCCCAAAATAATTTATTTGGTTTAATAGCAGTGTGTACCTCTCAATGAACAAACCTGTGTAAATCCTCTCCTCTCCTCTCCTCTCCTCTCCTCTCCTCTCCTCTCCTCTCCTCTCCTCTCCTCTCCTCTCCTCTCCTCTCCTCTCCTCTCCTCTCCTCTCCTCTCCTCTCCTCTCCTCTCCTCTCCCCTCCCCTCCCCTCCCCTCCTCTCCTCTCCTCCACAGTGTCCATTATCTCCTGTCTTCATGTTGTTCCTCTGAGCTGAAGGGATTCATAGCCACTGAAGTGTAAGTATGTACACACACCTCCTCTACCTCCACTGACACATTAAATACTAAAAGTACCCGATGAGCACATTATTTCCTGGTTTAAAACCCAGAGACATTCAGTGGAAGTTAATACAACTCTCTATTGTTCTGGCTCTTGGTCTTCATCTGGGGTTTTCCCTAAAACACACAGAAATACCCCCCACATCCAGACGTATGAACAGACGTCATTCATAGCCAATCAACTGTAAATACAGTACAGCACCATATCTCCTGTCTTAACCACAGGTCTAGGGTCAGGTTACCTTCACTCCGTGTCGTCTGAGATACCGGCCACACACTCGTCTCCACTCAACTCTGTTGATGTGAAGTCCATGGTGGAGTTGTACTCCATACACAACAGAAGACACTACAGATATAAGACTGTTACCATTTACCATGTTGGTTAGGGACATCATCTATGTTGGACAGATTAGTGTTGGTTAGGGACATCATCAATGCTGGACAGATTAGTGTTAGTTAGGGACATCTCTAGACAGAGTGTTAGTTAGGGACATCTCTAGACAGAGTGTTAGTTAGGGACATCTCTAGACAGTGTTAGTTAGGGACATCTCTAGACAGTGTTAGTTAGGGACATCGCTAGACAGAGTGTTAGTTAGGGACATCTCTAGACAGTGTTAGTTAGGGACATCTCTAGACAGTGTTAGTTAGGGACATCTCTAGACAGTGTTAGTTAGGGACATCTCTAGACAGAGTGTTAGTTAGGGACATCGCTAGACAGAGTGTTAGTTAGGGACATCTCTAGACAGAGTGTTAGTTAGGGACATCTCTAGACAGAGTGTTAGTTAGGGACATCTCTAGACAGAGTGTTAGTTAGGGACATCGCTAGACAGAGTGTTAGTTAGGGACATCGCTAGACAGAGTGTTAGTTAGGGACATCGCTAGACAGAGTGTTAGTTAAAATCAAATCAAATCAAATTTTATTTGTCACATACACATGGTTAGCAGATGTTAATGTGAGTGTAGCGAAATGCTTGTGCTTCTAGTTCCGACAATGCAGTAATAACCAACAAGTAATCTAACTAACAATTCCAAAACTACTGTCTTATACACAGTGTAAGGGGATAAAGAATATGTACATAAGGATATATGAATGAGTGATGGTACAGAGCAGCATAGGCAAGATACAGTAGATGGTATCGAGTACAGTATATACATATGAGATGAGTATGTAAACAAAGTGGCATAGTTAAAGTGGCTAGTGATACATGTATTACATAAGGATGCAGTCGATGATATAGAGTACAGTATATACGTATGCATATGAGATGAATAATGTAGGGTAAGTAACATTATATAAGGTAGCATTGTTTAAAGTCGCTAGTGATATATTTACATCATTTCCTATCAATTCCCATTATTAAAGTGGCTGGAGTTGAGTCAGTGTCAGTGTGTTGGCAGCAGCCACTCAATGTTAGTGGTGGCCAGTCTGATGGCCTTGAGATAGAAGCTGTTTTTCAGTCTCTCGGTCCCAGCTTTGATGCACCTGTACTGACCTCGCCTTCTGGATGATAGCGGGGTGAACAGGCAGTGGCTCGGGTGGTAGATGTCCTTGATGATCTTTATGGCCTTCCTGTGACATCGGGTGGTGTAGGTGTCCTGGAGGGCAGGTAGTTTGCCCCCGGTGATGCGTTGTGCAGACCTCACTACCCTCTGGAGAGCCTTACGGTTGAGGGCGGAGCAGTTGCCGTACCAGGCGGTGATACAGCCCGACAGGATGCTCTCCATTGTGCATCTGTAGAAGTTTGTGAGTGCTTTTGGTGACAAGCCAAATTTCTTCAGCCTCCTGAGGTTGAAGAGGCGCTGCTGCGCCTTCTTCACGATGCTGTCTGTGTGAGTGGACCAATTCAGTTTGTCTGTGATGTGTATGCCGAGGAACTTAAAACTTGCTACCCTCTCCACCACTGTTCCATCGATGTGGATAGGGGGGTGTTCCCTCTGCTGTTTCCTGAAGTCCACAATCATCTCCTTAGTTTTGTTGACGTTGAGTGTGAGGTTATTTTCCTGACACCACACTCCGAGGGCCCTCACCTCCTCCCTGTAGGCCGTCTCGTCGTTGTTGGTAATCAAGCCTACCACTGTTGTGTCGTCCGCAAACTTGATGATTGAGTTGGAGGCGTGCGTGGCCACGCAGTCGTGGGTGAACAGGGAGTACAGGAGAGGGCTCAGAACGCACCCTTGTGGGGCACCAGTGTTGAGGATCAGTGGGGAGGAGATGTTGTTGCCTACCCTCACCACCTGGGGGCGGCCCGTCAGGAAGTTCAGTACCCAGTTGCACAGGGCGGGGTCGAGACCCAGGGTCTCGAGCTTGATGACGAGCTTGGAGGGTACTATGGTGTTGAATGCCGAGCTGGGACATCTCTAGACAGAGTGTCAGTTAGGGACATCGCTAGACAGAGTGTTAGTTAGGGACATCTCTAGACAGTGTTAGTTAGGGACATCTCTAGACAGTGTTAGTTAGGGACATCTCTAGACAGAGTGTTAGTTAGGGACATCTCTAGACAGAGTGTTAGTTAGGGACATCTCTAGACAGTGTTAGTTAGGGACATCTCTAGACAGAGTGTTAGTTAGGGACATCTCTAGACAGATTGTTAGTTAGGGACATCTCTAGACAGATTGTTAGTTAGGGACATCGCTAGACAGAGTGTTAGTTAGGGACATCTCTAGACAGTGTTAGTTAGGGACATCTCTAGACAGAGTGTTAGTTAGGGACATCTCTAGACAGAGTGTTAGTTAGGGACATCTCTAGACAGAGTGTTACTTAGGGACATCTCTAGACAGTGTTAGTTAGGGACATCTCTAGACAGAGTGTTACTTAGGGACATCTCTCCACTCCCTCTGGGCTCCACACATGAAATGTTCAAAATGCCCAAAATCTATTTCCTGTTCTGTTGAAGACAAAGCCAGAAGCGTAACAAAAGAGTGATCATGAATGAGGATGTCCTGTGTTCATTATGGTGCTTCGTGACGCGGCTGGTGTAGTAACCAACATGGAGACATCTTCCTGACGGGATATTACGCTGTGTGCATGAGGCAGCTTGAGATTGGAGGAGGAAGGGAGGACAGCTTCTCTGCTGGGTGTGATGTGGAGAGAACAGCTTCTTTACGCTATGGGAGAGGTGGGGGGCAGGGGGGGGAGGAGAGAAAGGAAATTAGATTACAAAGATGCACCAATGTACTTTTCTCACAATTAGCAGGAAGAAGAACATTGTGGGTACATTGTGACAGTTGGGGGTGAATCAGAACATTGTGGGTACATTGTGACAGCTGGGGGTGAATCAGAACATTGTGACAGCTGGGGGTGAATCAGAACATTGTGGGTACATTGTGATAGCTGGGGGTGAATCAGAACATTGTGGGTACATTGTGACAGCTGGGGGTGAATCAGAACATTGTGGGTACATTGTGACAGCTGGGGGTGAATCAGAACATTGTGGGTACATTGTGACAGCTGGGGGTGAATCAGAACATTGTGACAGCTGGGGGTGAATCAGAACATTGTGGGTACATTGTGATAGCTGGGGGTGAATCAGAACATTGTGGGTACATTGTGACAGCTGGGGGTGAATGAGAACATTGTGGGTACATTGTGACAGCTGGGGGTGAATCAGAACATTGTGGGTACATTGTGACAGCTGGGGGTGAATCAGAACATTGTGGGTACATTGTGACAGCTGGGGGTGAATCAGAACATTGTGACAGCTGGGGGTGAATCAGAACATTGTGGGTACATTGTGATAGCTGGGGGTGAATCAGAACATTGTGGGTACATTGTGACAGCTGGGGGTGAATCAGAACATTGTGGGTACATTGTGACAGCTGGGGGTGAATCAGAACATTGTGGGTACATTGTGACAGCTGGGGGTGAATCAGAGCATTGTGGCAGCTGGGGGTGAATCAGGACATTGTGGGTACATTGTGGCAGCTGGGGGTGAATCAGAACATTGTGACAGCTGGGGGTGAATCAGAACATTGAAAGGGATCTCAAACTAATGAAGATGGTTTATCTCTCCCACTTAGTGTGTTCCTTGAAAGATGCTCCATGTTCTATAACTTGAATGCTTATATACGGTGCATTCAGGAAAGTATTCAGGCCCCTTGACTTTTTCCACATTTTGTTACTTTACAACCTTATTCTAAAATGGATTTAAAAAAGGAATTATCTTCAATCTACACACAATACCCCATAATGACAAAGCAAAAACTGCTTTTTCAAGCAGAAATTTGCATCCTGTAGCTCTAATTCCAAAAAGTTCTGGGACACTGTAAAGTCCATGGAGAACAAGAGCACCTCCTTCCAGCTGCCCACTGCACTGAGGCTAGGTAACACGGTCACCACCGATAAATCTATGATAATCGATAATCAAGCATTTCTCAACGGCTGGCCATGCCTTCCTCCTGGCTACTCCAACCTCGGCCAACAGCTCCGCCCCCCCCCCCCACGCCCCACCCCCCCGCAGCTACTCGCCCAAGCCTCCCCAACTTCTCCTTTACCCAAATCCAGATAGCAGATGTTCTGAAAGAGCTGCAAAACCTGGCCCCGTACAAATCAGCTGGGCTTGACAACCTGGACCCTGAATTTCTGAAACTATCCGTCACCATTGTCGCAACCCCTATTACCAGCATGTTCAACCTCTCTTTCATATCGTCTGAGATCCCCAAGGATTGGAAAGCTGCCGCAGTCACCCCCCTCTTCAAAGGGGGAGACACCCTGGACCCAAACTGTTACAGACCTATATCCATCCTGCCCTGCCTATCTAAGGTCTTCAAAAGCCAAGTCAACAAACAGATCATTGACCATCTCGAATCCCACCGTACCTTCTCCGCTGTGCAATCCGGTTTCAGAGCTGGTCATGGGTGCACCTCAGCCACGCTCAAGGTACTAAACGATATCATAACCGCCATCGATAAAAGACAGTACTGTGCAGTCGTCTTCATCGACCTGGCCAAGGCTTTCGACTCTGTCAATCACCATATTCTTATCGGCAGACTCAGTAGCCTCGGTTTTTCTAATGACTGCCTTGCCTGGTTCACCAACTACTTTGCAGACAGAGTTCAGTGTGTCAAATCGGAGGGCATGCTGTCCGGTCCTCTGGCAGTCTCTATGTGGGTGCCACAGGGTTCAATTCTCGGACCGACTCTTTTCTCTGTATATATCAATGATGTTGCTCTTGCTGCGGGCGATTCCCTGATCCACCTCTACGCAGACGGCACCATTCTGTATACTTCTGGCCCTTCCTTGGACACTGTGCTATCTAACCTCCAAATGAGCTTCAATGCCATACAACACTCCTTCCATGGCCTCCAACTGCTCTTAAACGCTAGTAAAACCAAATGCATGCTCTTCAACCGTTCGCTGCCTGCACCCGCACGCCCGACTAGCATCACCACCCTGGACGGTTCCGACCTAGAATATGTGGACAACTATAAATACCTAGGTGTCTGGCTAGACTGTAAACTCTCCTTCCAGACTCATATCAAACATCTCCAATCGAAAATCAAATCTAGAGTCGTCTTTCTATTTCGCAACAAAGCCTCCTTCACTCACCATCCTACTGATCCTTGACTTCGGCAATGTCATTTACAAAATAGCCTCCAATACTATACTCATCAAAATGGATGCAGTTTATCACAGTGCCATCCGTTTTGTTACTAAAGCACCTTATACCACCCACCACTGCGACCTGTATGCTCTAGTCGGCTGGCCCTCGCTACATATTCGTCGCCAGACCCACTGGCTCCAGGTCATCTACATGTCCATGCTAGGTAAAGCTCCGCCTTAACTCAGTTCACTGGTCACGATGGCACCACCCACCCGTAACACGCGCTCCAGCAGGTGCATCTCACTGATCATTCCTAAAGCCAACACCTCATTTGGCCGCCTTTCGTTCCAGTTCTCTGCTGCCTGTGACTGGAACGAATTGCATCGCTGAAGTTGGAGACTTTTATCTCCCTCACCAACTTTAAACATCTGCTATCTGAGCAGCTAACCGATCGCTGCAGCTGTACATAGTCTATCGGTAAATAGCCCACCCAATTTACCTACCTCATCCCCCTGCTAAATTGTAATTATTCTCCTACCTCCTCATGCCTTTTTCTCACAATGTATACAGACTCTTTTTTTCTCTTTTTTTTCCTACTGTGTTATTGACTTGTTAATTGTTTACTCCATGTGTAACTCTGTGTTGTCTGTTCACACTGCTATGCTTTATCTTGGCCAGGTCGCAGTTGTACATGAGAACTTGTTCTCAACTAGCCTACCTGGTTAAATAAAGGTGAAATAAAACAATTAAATTAAAATAATTTTTTTTTTGTTTGTTGCAAAACTGTCACATAGTATTCAGACTCTTTACTCAGCACTTTGTTGAAGCACCTTTGGCAGCGATTACAGCCCCGAGTCTTCTTGGGTATGACGCTACAAGCTTGTCACACCTGTATTTGGAGAGTTTCTCCCATTCTTCTTCTCTGCAGATCCTCTCAAGCTCTGTCAGATTGGATGGGAAGGGTCACAGCACAACTATTTACAGGTCTCTCCAGAGATGTTCAAGTCCTGGCTCAGGCTGAACCACTCAAGGACAGAAATGTGTCCCAAAGCTACTCCTGCGTTGTCTTGGCTGTGTGCTCAGGACCATTGTCCTGTTGGAAGGTGAACCTTCAACCCAGTGTGAGGTCCTGAGCGCTCTGGAGCAGGTTTTCATCAAGGATCTCTGTACTCTGATCTGTTCATCTTTCCCTCGATCCTGACTAGTCTCCCAGTCCCTGCCACTGAAATACATTCCCACTGCATGATGCTGCCACCACCATGCTTCACCATAGTGATGCTGCCACCACCATGCTTCACCGTCGGGATTTTGCAAGGTTTCCTCCAGACATGATGCTTGGCATTCAGGCCAAAGAGGTCAATCTTGGTTTGATCAGACCAGAGAATCTTGTTTTTCATGGTCTGAGAGTCCTTTAGGTGCCTTTTGGCAAACTCCAAGCGGGCTGTCATGTGCCTTTTACTGAGCAGTGGCTTCCGTCTGGCCCCTCTACCATAATGGCTTGATTGGTGGGGTACTGTAGAGATGGTTGTCCTTCTGGAAGGTTCTCCCATCTCCAAAGAGGAACTCTGGAGCTCTGTCGGTGTGCCCATTGGGTTCTTGTTCACCTTCCTGACCAAGACCCTTCTCCCCTGATTGCTCAGTTTGGCCGGGCGACCAGCTCTAGGAAGAGTCCTGGTGGTTCCAAACTTCTTCTATTTAAGAATGATGGAGGCCACTGTATTCTTGGGGAGCTTCAATGCTGCAGAAATGTTTTGGTACCCTTCCCCAGATCTGTGCTTCAACACTATCCTGTCTCTGAGCTCTACGGACAATTCCTTCGATGCCTTTCCAAATCATGTCCAATCAATTGACTTTACCACAGGTGGACTCCAAGTGGTAGAAACATCTCAAGGATGATCAATGGAAACAGGATGCACCTGAGCTCAATTTTGAGTCTCATAGTCTGAATACTTATGTAAAAAAGGTGTTTTTGTTTTTTTTCTCCAAAAATGACTAAACCTGTTTTCTCTTTGTCATTATGGGGTATTGTGTGTCAATTGAGGATAAGTTTTTATTTAAGCAATTTTAGAATAAAGTAATGTAACAAAACGTGGAAAAAGTCAAATGGTCTGAATGCACTGTAAATGTAGAAGTCTAACAATCTGCCTCCCTCCCTTTCTGCATCTCTCTCTCCCTTTCTGCATCTCTCTCTCCCTTTCTGCATCTCTCCCTCCCTTTCTGCATCTCTCCCTCCCTTTCTGCATCTCTCTCTCCCTTTCTGCATCTCTCTCTCCCTTTCTGCATCTCTCTCTCCCTTTCTGCCTCTCTCTCCCTTTCTGCCTCTCTCTCTCTCCCTTTCTGCATCTCTCTCTCCCTTTCTGCATCTCTCTCTCCCTTTCTGCATCTCTCTCTCCCTTTCTGCATCTCTCTCTCCCTTTCTGCATCTCTCTCTCCCTTTCTGCATCTCTCTCTCCCTTTCTGCATCTCTCTCTCCCTTTCTGCATCTCTCTCTCCCTTTCTGCATCTCTCTCTCCCTTTCTGCATCTCTCTCTCCCTTTCTGCATCTCTCTCTCCCTTTCTGCCTCTCTCTCCCTTTCTGCCTCTCTCTCCCTTTCTGCCTCTCTCTCCCTTTCTGCCTCTCCCTTTCTGCCTCTCTCTCTCTCTTTCTGCCTCTCTCCCTTTCTGCCTCTCTCTTTCTGCCTCTCTCTCTCTCCCTTTCTGCCTCTCTCTCTCTCCCTTTCTGCCTCTCTCTCTCCCTTTCTGCCTCTCTCTCTCTCCCTTTCTGCCTCTCTCTCTCTCCCTTTCTGCCTCTCTCTCTCTCCCTTTCTGCCTCTCTCTCGCTCCCTTTCTGCCTCTCTCCCTCTCCCTTTCTGCCTCTCTCTCTCTCCCTTTCTGCCTCTCTCTCTCTCCCTTTCTGCCTCTCTCTCGCTCCCTTTTTGCCTCTCTCTCGCTCCCTTTCTGCCTCTCTCTCGCTCCCTTTCTTCCTCTCTCTCGCTCCCTTTCTGCCTCTCTCGCTCTCCCTTTCTGCCTCTCTCTCTCTCCCTTTCTGCCTCTCTCTCGCTCCCTTTCTGCCTCTCTCTCGCTCCCTTTCTGCCTCTCTCTCGCTCCCTTTCTGCCTCTCTCTCGCTCCCTTTCTGCCTCTCTCTCGCTCCCTTTCTGCCTCTCTCTCTCTCCCTTTCTGCCTCTCTCTCTCTCTCTCCCTTTCTGCCTCTCTCTCTCTCTCTCCCTTTCTGCCTCTCTCTCTCTCTCTCCCTTTCTGCCTCTCTCTCACTCTCCCTTTCTGCCTCTCTCTCCCTCTCCCTTTCTGCCCCTCTCTCTCTCTCCCTTTCTGCCTCTCTCTCTCTCTCCCTTTCTGCCTCTCTCTCTCTCTCCCTTTCTGCCTCTCTCTCTCTCTCTCTCTCTCCCTTTCTGTCTCTCTCTCTCTCTCCCTTTCTGCCTCTCTCTCTCTCTCCCTTTCTGCCTCTCTCTCTCTCTCCCTTTCTGCCTCTCTCTCTCTCCCTTTCTGCCTCTCTATCCCTTTCTGCCTCTCTCTGTCTCTGTCTCTGTCTCTCTCTCTGTGTCTGATCTCCCCCCCAGTGTTAACGAGCTGTGTGTGGACGACCCTGATAAGAACAGTGGTGGGAAGATTGATCTGAGTTTGAACATCCAGTTTGCTGTGATTGTGAGTATATTATGCATTCATTCATATCCACTGTTATGTACTGTATTACTGTCTGAATGTACTAACTTATACACAATGTACATCTTTATTATATTTTGCCGATATGGTCTGCCCAGAAGACCAGCATCCCGGAGTCACCTCTTCACCGTTGATGTTGACACTGGTGTTTGCGGTACTATTTAATGAAGCTGCCCACAGGAAGTCCAGGATCCAGTTGGGCGGGGTTCAGACCCAGGGCCCGGGGAAGTGATGATGGCGATTGCATTGTCTGTGGATCTATTGGTGCAAATTGTATGATAGTCAAAAACGGATTAGTTCGGATGGTAATAACAGATGATTATCCAATGTGATAGATATATATACACACTACAGTTAAAAAAGTTTGGGGTTACATCGAAATTTCCTTGTTTTTGAAAAGAAAAGCACATTTGTTTTGACCATTAACATAACCGGTAGGAAGGTAGGAAACAACACCTCCCCTTCGCCGATCCTGCTCAGCCCCATCCATCCTCAACACTGGGGCCCCACAAGGGTGCGTTCTGAGCCCTCTCCTGTCCTCCCTGTTCACCCATGACCATGCACGTCTCCAACTCAATCATCAAGTTTGCTGACGTCACAACGGTAGTAGGCAAGATTACCAACAATGACGTGACACCCTATAGGGAGGAGGTGAGGGCCCTGGTGTAGTGGTGGAAAATAACCTCTCCTTCAACGTCAACAAAACGAAAGAGCTGATCGTGGACTTTTGGAAACAGCAGAGGGAAAACCCTCTTATTCCCATCAACTGGACAGTAGTGGAGAAGGTGAAAAGCTTCAAGTTCCTCGTTGTACACATCACAGACATACTGAAATGGTCTGCCCACACAGACAGCGTGGTGAAGAAGGTGGAACAGCGCCTCTTCAACCTCAGGAGGCTGAAGAAATTTGGCTTGTCACCTAAAACCCTCACAAACTTTTACAGATGCACCATTGAGAGCATCCTGTCGGGCTGTATCACCGTCTGCTACGGCAACTGCACTGCCTGCAACCGCAAAGCTCTCCAGAGAGTGACCAACGCATCACCGGGGGAAAACTACTCGCCCTCCAGGACAACTTCAGCACCCGATGTCAGGAAGGCCAAAAAGATCATCAAGGACATCAACCACTCGAGCCACGGCTTGTTCACCCCGCTACCATCCAGAAGGCGAGGTCAGTACAGGTGCATCAAAGCCGGGACTAAGAGACTGAAAAACAGCTTCTATCTCAAGCCCATCACTGTTAAATGGCCATCACTAGCCGGTGACCACCCTGTCACTCAACCCTGCACCTGAAAAGCTGCCACCCCATATACATATGGAATCACTGGGGGTAGACTGCTCTGTGGGGGGGTAGACTGCTCTGTGGGGGGTAGACTGCTCTGTGGTGGGGTAGACTGCTCTGTGGTGGGGTAGACTGCTCTGTGGTGGGGTAGACTGCTCTGTTGGGGGTAGACTGCTCTGTGGTGGGGTAGACTGCTCTGTGGTGGGGTAGACTGCTCTGTGGGGAGTAGACTGCTCTGGTAATGAGTCAGTCCTGCTCTGGTCTAAAGTAGTGCACTATGTAGGGAATAGGGCTCCATTTGGGATGCAGTATGTTATTCTCAGGTAATGACTACTGTCTGAGTGCTGGTAAACAACCAGGTAAATCATCATAGTAAATTGGTAACTGAGACCTCATGCTGTGTGAACAATATACACTCAACACTTTAGGCCACAACTAAACACTGTCCCTAATGTCAAATTAGATTTGTTACATGCTTCATAATCAACAGGTGTAGAATAAATGTGAAATGCTTTCTTACGGTCCCAACAACGCAGAGAGGAACAACATTAATAAAAGTCATATTAAATCGATGAGTAACGACGTACGGCTCTAATCTCTCAGTATTACATATGCTCTTCTTCTTCGGTTATATTGTATCTTCCATCCCCTCCTCCCTCACAGATACTAAAACAAGCCAAGATCTTTGACTTCATGGAATAACACAGGATGAATATAATCCTCCTCATCATGTTTCTCTGAGGGGGTCTGTACTGGCCTTACATAGAAGAGAAAGAAAGAGACCAAGAAGGGAATTGGGGCATGACATCACACTATTCAGTATTCATCCTCTATTTTGGGACGTTGTGAAATATTAAGACTGATATAGAAGTTATTGTTATTCTCCAGCCTTCTAGATGTCTCTCTATAAATTACAGCATTCTCTACTTCCTTAAATGTGCATCTGACTTTTCTCCTTTACCAGCATATGAAGAGAAATCTGAATGACCTCATTCTCTCGACCCTATTTTTAAATATCTATTTAGAAATCTGAAATGGAGAGAGTTGACTTTTGTCTAGGCCTCTAGCTTACAAACACGCAGCTATATCTATATCCATACTGCATTTTGATCCGGGTTGTAATTTAGGAGCGTTGCAGCAGATGGTTTTAAACTTATCGTCTGAAATACCAAAAGTCGAAGGTCGCTCTGCATGTGGATAGACACCAGACCCCCTCTCTCTTCTGTATCCATCACCCCATAGAGGATCCTATTTAAGGACCCCCTGTCTGCCTATGTGCCAGGAGAGAGATCAAGACTGAGAGAAAGCGAGAGTGTTAGCAGAAATGATCTGACCACCGTTGTCCTCTCTCTCTCTCTCTCCTCTCCAGTGGTGGGTCTTGATATCCAGGATGAGATCAGGTCATCATGAGGTGGGGCACATAGACAACCCCATGAAGGTTCGTCTCAACCATGGGTATGGTTGTCGCTTCGAGGGAGAGTTCACTATTAACAAAGTAAGGAGACACTGCTGACCCCCACTACACAGACCTCTGATCAAGATGGCGCCGACAGAGATGGTCCTTTAAAAAAACGATGCAGTTATTAGTTTACATTGTTAGCCCAGAAAACCTCGAGTCTTATTACATACAGCAGGGAAGAATTATTATAAAGAGATGTCAACCCCCCCCCCCCCCCCCCCCCCTCCCCAAACAGATCCCTCGTCGGCCCAGAAAGAACTTCACTGGACTCTATGTAACCTGGAAACCATACATCCAAAGGTGGCGTTTATTGTAGCTGGGGATTTTAACAAAGCCAAGAATTTAGGAAGTATGGTTCTATCAGCATATCGAATGCACAATGAGCTTTCTGGATCATTGCTACTCAAACTTCCGCGATGCATCCAAAGCCCTTTGGGCAAATCTGACCATGACTCCATTTTGTTGCTCCCAGCCTATAGACAGAAACTAAAACAGGAAACGCCCGTGCTCAGGTCAATACAACACTGGTCTGACCAATCGGATTCCACGCTTCAAGATTGCCTCAGTCACGTGGACTGGGATATGTTCCGGATAGCCTCAGACAATAACATGAATGTACATGCTGACTTGGTGAGCAAGTTTATTAGCAAGTGCATTGGAGATGTTGTACCCTCTGTGACCATTAAAAACTTCCCTAACCAGAAACCTTGGATTGATGGCAGCATTCGAGACGTATGTGGCAGGGTCTACAGTCAATCATGGATTACAACAAGAAAACCAGCCCCGTTGTAGACATCGACGTCTTGCTCCCAGACAAATTAAACAACTTCTTTGCTCGCTTTGAGGACAATACAGTGCCACTGACACGGCCTGCTACCAAAACCTGTGGGCTCTCCTTCTCCGTGGCCAATGTGAGAAAAACATTTAAACGTGTTAACCCTCGCAAGTCTGCCGGTCCAGACGGCATCCCTAGTCGTGTCCTCAGAGGATGCGCAGACCAGCTGGCTGGTGTGTTTACGGACATATTCAACCAATCCCTATCCCAGTCTGTTGTCTCAGCATGCTTCAAGATGGCCACCATTGTTCCTGTTCCCAAGAAAGCTAAGGTAACTGAACTAAATGACTATCGCCCCATTGCACTCACTTCTGTCATCATGAGATACTAGTCAAGGACCAGATCACCTCCACCCCACCTGATAGCCTAGACCCACTTCAGTTTGCTTACTGCCCCAACAGGTCCACAGACGATGCAATCGGCATCACACTGCACACTGCCCTAACCCTATCCCATCTGGACACGTCAGAAGGCTGTTCTTCGACTACACAGGGTGGGGTCTCGACTGGGTCCTGGAATTTCTGACAGGCCGCCCCCAGGTAGGGAAGGTAGGAAACAACATCTCCACCCCGCTGATCCTCAAAACTGGGGCCCCACAAGGGTGCGTTCTCAGCCCTCTCCTGTACTCCCTGTTCACCCATGACTGCGTGGCCATGCACCAACCTCAGGAGGCTGAAGAAATTTGGCTTGTCACCTAAGACCCTCAAACTTTTACAGATGCACAATTGACAGCATCCTGTCGGGCTGTATCACCGTCTGGTATGGCAACTGCTCCGCCCCCAACCGTAAGGCTCTCCAGAGGAGAGCACAACGCATCACCGGGGGCAAACTACCTGCCCTCCAGGACACCTACAGCACCCAATGTAATAAATGTATCACTAGTCACTTTAAATAATGCCACTTTAATAATGTTTACATACCCTACATTACTCATCTCATGTGTATATACTGTATTTTATACCATCTACTGCATTTTGCCTATGCCGCTCGGCCATCACTCATCCATATATTTATATGTACATATTCTCATTCACCCCTTTACACTTGTGTTTATAAGGTAGTTGTTGTGAAATTGTTAGATATTACTGCACTGTCGGAACTAGAAACACAAACATTTCGCTACACTCGCATTAACATCTGCTAACCATGTGACCAATAACATCTGCCAACCATGTGTATGTGACCAATAACATCTGATTTGATTTGACAGCTAACAAAACCACAGGTGACTTGAGATAGATTTTCCAGTTTGCACACACAACCGTCACTGAACCCTGAGAAAGCTCCAGTTACCCAGAGAGACCCCTGTTATATCTGATTGGCCGCTCCGTGTTCTTTCCCAGAGGTGATTAGCCGCTCTGTGTTCTTTCCCAGAGGTGATTGGCCGCTCCGTGTTCTTTCCCAGAGGTGATTGGCCGCTCCGTGTTCTTTCCCAGAGGTGATTGGCCTGTCTGTCGATGTAGTGAAGGGACATCAGAACGACAGCTTTTTCTTTTCAGACTGTTGGCACCATTGTGAAGGATTTTCACATTTAACCTCATTGACTAACTTGGCCACTGATTTCAATGTCTCATACTAAATATGAGATCTTTATAGTGAATCTGGATCACGGGAGGTTGGAAGACATATCTTTGGTGTGACTGTAATATGGGTTGATCAGAGCAGAAGATTTCGAGGCCTGTCTCCTCTCCTGCGTGTTTCTCCTGTCTCCTCTCCTGTCTCCTCTCCTGTCTCCTCTCCTGTCTCCTCTCCTGTGTGTTTCTCCTGTCTCCTCTCCTGTCTCCTCTCCTGTCTCCTCTCCTGCGTGTTTCTCCTGTCTCCTCTCCTGCGTGTTTCTCCTGTCTCCTCTCCTGCGTGTTTCTCCTGTCTCCTCTCCTGTCTCCTCTCCTGTCTCCTCTCCTGCGTGTTTCTCCTGTCTCCTCTCCTGCGTGTTTCTCCTGTCTCCTCTCCTGTCTCCTCTCCTGTCTCCTCTCCTGCGTGTTTCTCCTGTCTCCTCTCCTGTCTCCTCTCCTGTCTCCTCTGGGATACGGTTTGACGTCAGCAGAGCTTCTAACAAGTTCTAACTGTCGTCACAATCCAGTGGTACTTTGATTATCTGATGAACTTTCTACTGAACTGAATGATCTTCCAACTAGCTGTGTATCAGGACTCCTGGGTTATATAAAGTCTGTGTCCTACTCATCTCTGTATGGTTATGTTGTTGTGCTCTCCCTCCAGGTACCAGGTAACTTCTACGTGTCGACCCACAGCGCCACAGCCCAGCCCCAGAGCCCTGAAATGACACACCTCATACACAAACTGGCCTTCGGGGAGAAACCACTGGTCAGTACAGTTCTGTAAACATGTTTACTTTGCCAAAGCAAGTGAAGTAGATAATAAACAGAAGTGAAATAAACAATAAAAATGAGCAGTAAACATTACACTCACAGAAGTTTCTAAAGAACAGAGACATTTCAAATGTCATTATGTCTATATACAGTGTTGTAATGAAGTGCAAATAGTTAAAATAAAGGGAAAATACAAATAAATAAATATGGGTTGTATTTACAATGGTGTTTGTTCTTCACTGGTTGCCCTTTTCTTGTGGCAACAGCTCACAAATCTTGCTGCTGTGATGCAACACTGGTATTTCACCCAGTAGATATGGGAGTTTATCAAGATCGGGTTTGTTTTCAAATTCTTTGTAGGTCTGTGTAATCTGAGGGAAATATGTCTCTCTAATATGGTCATACGTTGGACAGGAGGTTAGGAAGTGCAGCTCAGTTCCTACCTCATTTTGTGGGCTCTTGAGAGCCATGTCTGCCTACGGCGGCCTTTCTCAATAGCAAGGCTATGCTCACTGAGTCTGTACATAGTCAAAGCTTTCCTTAAGTTTGGGTCAGTCACAGTGGTCAGGTATTCTGCCACTGTGTACTCTCTGTTTAGAGAAATAGTATTCTAGTTTTCTCTGTTTTTTTGTTAATTCTTTCCAATGTGTCAAGTAATTCTCTTTTTGTTTTCTCATGATTTGGTTGGGTCTAGTTGTGCTGTTGTCCTGGGGCTCTGTGGGGTGTGTTTGTGTTTGTGAACAGAGCCCCAGGACCAGCTTACTTAGGGGGCTCTTCCCCAGGTTAGTTTCTCTGTAGGTGATGGCTTTGTTATGGAAGGTTTGGGAATCGCTTCCTTTTAGGTGGTTGTAGAATTTAACAGCTCTTTTCTGATCATTTTTGATCATTAGTGGGTATCGGCCTAATTTTGCTCTGCATGCATTATTTGGTGTTCTACGTTGTACACGGAGGATATTGTTTCCAAATGTAGTGTTTGTCCCATTTTGTGAAGTCTTGGTTGGTGAGTGGACCTCAGACCTCACAACCATAAAGGGCAATGGGCTCTATGACTGATTTAAGTATTTTTAGCCAGATCCTAATTGGTATGTTGAATTTAATGTTCCTTTTGAGGGCATAGAAGGTCCTTCTTGCTTTGTCTCTCAGATCGTTCTCAGCTTTGTGGAAGCTGTTCTCTGGCCAGTGGAGATAGTTCCTGGTGTGGATGTGTTCATGCCATGCTCCTCTAAGGTGGTGTGTGTGTGTGTGTGTGTGTGTGTGTGTGTGTGTGTGTGTGTGTGTGTGTGTGTGTGTGTGTGTGTGTGTGTGTGTACAACATGGAGAACAGCGACATTATCTAGGAGTTATCTGGACTTTTCAAGAGAGACTTAGTCAAAGACGACAACAGTTTAAAAAAACATCAAAGATAAAAACACGTTATGCTAATAACATTACATATTGTAACCAACCAGTAAACATGTCTTCTCTCTGTCCCGCCCCTACAGGAGTACGTAGCCTATAATAACATTACATATTGTAACCAATCAGTAAACATGTCTTCTCTCTGTCCCGCCCCTACAGGAGTACGTAGCCTATAATAACATTACATATTGTAACCAATCAGTAAACATGTCTTCTCTCTGTCCCGCCCCTACAGGAGTACGTAGCCTATAATAACATTACATATTGTAACCAATCAGTAAACATGTCTTCTCTCTGTCCCGCCCCTACAGGAGTACGTAGCCTATAATAACATTACATATTGTAACCAATCAGTAAACATGTCTTCTCTCTGTCCCGCCCCTACAGGAGTACGTAGCCTATAATAACATTACATATTGTAACCAATCAGTAAACATGTCTTCTCTCTGTCCCGCCCCTACAGGAGTACGTAGCCTATAATAACATTACATATTGTAACCAATCAGTAAACATGTCTTCTCTCTGTCCCGCCCCTACAGGAGTACGTAGCCTATAATAACATTACATATTGTAACCAATCAGTAAACATGTCTTCTCTCTGTCCCGCCCCGACAGGAGTACGTAGCCTATAATAACATTACAGATTGTAACCAAACAATAAACATGTCATCTCTCTGTCCCGCCCCTACAGGAGTACGTAGCCTATAATAACATTACAGATTGTAACCAATCAGTAAACATGTCTTCTCTCTGTCCCGCCCCTACAGGAGTACGTAGCCTATAATAACATTACAGATTGTAACCAACCAGTAAACATGTCTTCTCTCTCTCTGTCCCGCCCCTACAGGAGTACGTAGCCTATAATAACATTACATATTGTAACCAATCAGTAAACATGTCTTCTCTCTGTCCCGCCCCTACAGGAGTACGTAGCCTATAATAACATTACATATTGTAACCAATCAGTAAACATGTCTTCTCTCTGTCCCGCCCCTACAGGAGTACGTAGCCTATAATAACATTACATATTGTAACCAATCAGTAAACATGTCTTCTCTCTGTCCCGCCCCGACAGGAGTACGTAGCCTATAATAACATTACAGATTGTAACCAAACAATAAACATGTCATCTCTCTGTCCCGCCCCTACAGGAGTACGTAGCCTATAATAACATTACAGATTGTAACCAATCAGTAAACATGTCTTCTCTCTGTCCCGCCCCTACAGGAGTACGTAGCCTATAATAACATTACAGATTGTAACCAACCAGTAAACATGTCTTCTCTCTCTCTGTCCCGCCCCTACAGGAGTACGTAGCCTATAGCCACACAGGAAGGATTATCCCAGCTATCTGGTATCGCTATGACCTCAGTCCAATCAGTCAAGTACACAGAGAAGAGACAACCCCTTTACCGGTTCATAACTACGGTATGTTACCCTAACCCTTAACCCCAACCCCTAACCCTTAACCCTAAACCCTTAACCCTAACCCCTAACCCCAACCCTTAACCCCAACCCTTAACCCCAACCCTTAACCCCAACCCTTACCCCTAACCCTTAACCCTAACCCCAACCCTTAACCCCTAACCCTTAACCCTTAACCGCTAACCCTAGCTTCATGTCCACATCCCGGTTAAACCCTAACTCCTGACCTGTCCCCCCTCTCCCCTCCAGATCTGTGCTATCATCGGGGGGACGTTCACGGTAGCAGGCATCATAGACTCCTGTATATTCACAGCCTCCGAGGCCTGGAAGAAGATCCAGATAGGAAAGATGTCCCGAGGACGTATCACTACGCTGTCCCGAGGACGTATCACTACGCTGTCCCGAGGACGTATCACTACGCTGTCCCGAGGACGTATCACTACGCTGTCCCGAGGACGTATCACTACGCTGTCCCGAGGACGTATCACTACGCTGTCCCGAGGACGTATCACTACGCTGTCCCGAGGACGTATCACTACGCTGTCCCGAGGACGTATCACTACGCTGTCCCGAGGACGTATCACTACGCCCCCATGAAACGTATTTCTAACATCCAGAAGGGTGTATCTCAATAGTCTACAGGCTTCCTCTCCTTCACCTGCTAGAATAATAATAATATATACCATTTAGCTGACGGTCTTTTCCAAAGCATTCATGGTACACATTTTCTTTATGGGAGGCCCCAACGGGAATCGAACCCACCATCCTGGTATTAGAAGTGCCATGCTCTACCCACTGAGGCATTCATTCCTTCATCTGTCCTAGCAGATTAAGGAAAGGAGACAAGGAGACAAGACTTTATACAATTGAGATACTGGCCTTATATTTCCCCATATGACAACGGGATGGATGGGGTCGACTGTAGGAACATCACAAGTTGTGCCTTTAGGTTTGTGAAGCCCATGTCGTGTCTCACAAATGTATTTTCAGCGTTCTGTAAATGTTGTTTTCAATGTTGACTGAACCAGGGTTTTCTTAATGCTGAATCTGTCACGGTATTGGCTGAATTATAGACCAGCAACAACGTTGCCAATCAGTGGTCAGTGTTTTCTGCCCCGCCTCCTCTCCTTTTTCTAGAATGTTTCCCAAAATGCATTGTGACTGACTGTCTGTTCAGTGTCCGTGTCTCATCCTTCTGTTCTGACATTGTTGTTGCTTTCACCCATTTTGTTTTTCTTTCTGTGAATTTTTAAAGGATTTGGATGTCTTATTTTTGCCAAAAGAATAGTATTTTCTTAGTTTAGTATTATATTTTACACTGTATGTAAATGTGTTGTGTTCTTTTGATTTGAAAAGGATAACAATTCGGTATTATCCGTTTGACCTTGTTACTGGGTTTCTGTGGGAAAGGAGGGAACTGTTTTTAGTTAGGGTGACATTTGGGATATAGCCCTTCTATCGCCAATGTAGTGCATGACTTTTAGACCAGGGCCCGTAAAGCTATCATCAAAGTAGTGCACTACACAGGGAATAGGGTGCCATTTGGGATTCCGTCAAGATGTACTTTATCGATGGTCTCATCGCTACCATGCCAACTAAGATGAAGGCCATTGAAGTCTTTGTTAAAACTGGTATTTCTGGACTAGGTCAGACATGTTCCTGTTATGAAAGAATCCGATGACGTGCCATCACTGAAACAACCCGTTGTACTACCAGTAAAGTTACCTTAGCAACCGCGGTGTTCTAGTTCCTACTTCCTCATGACAACAGACAAGCACTGACCTCAGACTATTCAGGCGCCTTCCTTTTAGAGACTGATCTAGTTACTCGCTGTCCTTACCCAATCGGCCTGGAATATTCCAAGCCAGTGAAAACGTGTTGCATAAAACTGACACTATTATTATTTTTTAAACATTTTTTTATACAGACGTATTTGTTTGATTTGTACTTTAGTGGCAACAGTCCACACACAGAACTGGAGCCCGTCTATAGGTCCACTCCACACACAGAACTGGAGCCCATCTATAGGTCCACTCTGCCGAGGTGTGGTAATGTTGACTTCAGTCCACACACAGAACTGGAGCCCATCTATAGGTCCACTCTGCCGAGGAGTGGTAATGTTGACTTCAGTCCACACACAGAACTGGAGCCCATTGTAGTTCTATAGGTCCACTCTGCCGAGGTGTGGTAATGTTGACTTCAGTCCACACACAGAACTGGAGCCCATCTATAGGTCCACTGCCGAGGAGTGGTAATGTTGACTTCAGTCCACACACAGAACTGGAGTCCATCTATAGGTCCACTCTGCCGAGGTGTGGTAATGTTGACTTCAGTCCACACACAGAACTGGAGCCCATCTATAGGTCCACTCTGCCGAGGTGTGGTAATGTTGACTTCAGTCCACACACAGAACTGGAGCCCATCTATAGGTCCACTCTGCCGAGGTGTGGTAATGTTGACTTCAGTCCACACACAGAACTGGAGCCCATCTATAGGTCCACTCCACACACAGAACTGGAGCCCATCTATAGGTCCACTCCACACACAGAACTGGAGCCCATCTATAGGTCCACTCTGCCGAGGTGTGGTAATGTTGACTTCAGTCCACACACAGAACTGGAGCCCATCTATAGGTCCACTCTGCCGAGGAGTGGTAATGTTGACTTCAGTCCACACACAGAACTGGAGTCCATCTATAGGTCCACTCTGCCGAGGTGTGGTAATGTTGACTTCAGTCCACACACAGAACTGGAGCCCATCTATAGGTCCACTCTGCCGAGGTGTGGTAATGTTGACTTCAGTCCACACACAGAACTGGAGCCCATCTATAGGTCCACTCTGCCGAGGTGTGGTAATGTTGACTTCAGTCCACACACAGAACTGGAGCCCATCTATAGGTCCACTCCACACACAGAACTGGAGCCCATCTATAGGTCCACTCCACACACAGAACTGGAGCCCATCTATAGGTCCACTCTGCCGAGGTGTGGTAATGTTGACTTCAGTCCACACACAGAACTGGAGCCCATCTATAGGTCCACTCTGCCGAGGAGTGGTAATGTTGACTTCAGTCCACACACAGAACTGGAGTCCATCTATAGGTCCACTCTGCCGAGGTGTGGTAATGTTGACTTCAGTCCACACACAGAACTGGAGCCCATCTATAGGTCCACTCTGCCGAGGTGTGGTAATGTTGACTTCAGTCCACACACAGAACTGGAGCCCATCTATAGGTCCACTCTGCCGAGGTGTGGTAATGTTGACTTCAGTCCACACACAGAACTGGAGCCCATCTATAGGTCCACTCTGCCGAGGTGTGGTAATGTTGACTTCAGTCCACACACAGAACTGGAGCCCATCTATAGGTCCACTCTGCCGAGGTGTGGTAATGTTGACTTCAGTCCACACACAGAACTGGAGCCCATCTATAGGTTCACTCTGCCGAGGTGTGGTAATGTTGACTTCAGTCCACACACAGAACTGGAGCCCATTGTAGTTCTATAGGTCCACTCCACACACAGAACTGGAGCCCATCTATAGGTCCACTCCACACACAGAACTGGAGCCCATCTATAGGTCCACTCCACACACAGAACTGGAGCCCATCAATAGGTCCACTCTGCCGAGGAGTGGTAATGTTGACTTCAGTCCACACACAGAACTGGAGCTCATTGTAGTTCTATAGGTCCACTCTGCCGAGGAGTGGTAATGTTGACTTCAGTCCACACACAGAACTGGAGCCCATTGTAGTTCTATAGGTCCACTCTGCCGAGGAGTGGTAATGTTGACTTCAGTCCACACACAGAACTGGAGCCCATTGTAGTTCTATAGGTCCACTCCACACACAGAACTGGAGCCCATCTATAGGTCCACTCCACACACAGAACTGGAGCCCATCTATAGGTCCACTCCACACACAGAACTGGAGCCCATCTATAGGTCCACTCCACACACAGAACTGGAGCCCATCTATAGGTCCACTCCACACACAGAACTGGAGCCCATCTATAGGTCCACTCTGCCGAGGAGTGGTAATGTTGACTTCAGTCCACACACAGAACTGGAGCCCATTGTAGTTCTATAGGTCCACTCTGCCGAGAAGTGGTAATGTTGACTTCAGTCCACACACAGAACTGGAGCCCATTGCAGTTCTATAGGTCCACTCTGCCGAGGAGTGGTAATGTTGACTTCAGTCCACACACAGAACTGGAGCCCATTGTAGTTCTATAGGTCCACTCTGCCGAGAAGTGGTAATGTTGACTTCAGTCCACACACAGAACTGGAGCCCATTGTAGTTCTATAGGTCCACTCTGCCGAGGTGTGGTAATGTTGACTTCAGTCCACACACAGAACTGGAGCCCATTGTAGTTCTATAGGTCCACTCTGCCGAGGTGTGGTAATGTTGACTTCAGTCCACACACAGAACTGGAGCCCATTGTAGTTCTATAGGTCCACTCTGCCGAGGTGTGGTAATGTTGACTTCAGTCCCCACACAGAACTGGAGCCCATTGTAGTTCTATAGGTCCACTCTGCCGAGGTGTGGTAATGTTGACATCAGTCCACACACAGAACTGGAGCCCATTGTAGTTCTATAGGTCCACTCTGCCGAGGTGTGGTAATGTTGACTTCAGTCCACACACAGAACTGGAGCCCATTGTAGTTCTATAGGTCCACTCTGCCGAGGTGTGGTAATGTTGACTTCAGTCCACACACAGAACTGGAGCCCATCTATAGGTCCACTGCCGAGGAGTGGTAATGTTGACTTCAGTCCACACACAGAACTGGAGTCCATCTATAGGTCCACTCTGCCGAGGTGTGGTAATGTTGACTTCAGTCCACACACAGAACTGGAGCCCATCTATAGGTCCACTCTGCCGAGGTGTGGTAATGTTGACTTCAGTCCACACACAGAACTGGAGCCCATCTATAGGTCCACTCTGCCGAGGTGTGGTAATGTTGACTTCAGTCCACACACAGAACTGGAGCCCATCTATAGGTCCACTCCACACACAGAACTGGAGCCCATCTATAGGTCCACTCCACACACAGAACTGGAGCCCATCTATAGGTCCACTCTGCCGAGGTGTGGTAATGTTGACTTCAGTCCACACACAGAACTGGAGCCCATCTATAGGTCCACTCTGCCGAGGAGTGGTAATGTTGACTTCAGTCCACACACAGAACTGGAGTCCATCTATAGGTCCACTCTGCCGAGGCGTGGTAATGTTGACTTCAGTCCACACACAGAACTGGAGCCCATCTATAGGTCCACTCTGCCGAGGTGTGGTAATGTTGACTTCAGTCCACACACAGAACTGGAGCCCATCTATAGGTCCACTCTGCCGAGGTGTGGTAATGTTGACTTCAGTCCACACACAGAACTGGAGCCCATCTATAGGTCCACTCCACACACAGAACTGGAGCCCATCTATAGGTCCACTCCACACACAGAACTGGAGCCCATCTATAGGTCCACTCTGCCGAGGTGTGGTAATGTTGACTTCAGTCCACACACAGAACTGGAGCCCATCTATAGGTCCACTCTGCCGAGGAGTGGTAATGTTGACTTCAGTCCACACACAGAACTGGAGTCCATCTATAGGTCCACTCTGCCGAGGTGTGGTAATGTTGACTTCAGTCCACACACAGAACTGGAGCCCATCTATAGGTCCACTCTGCCGAGGTGTGGTAATGTTGACTTCAGTCCACACACAGAACTGGAGCCCATCTATAGGTCCACTCTGCCGAGGTGTGGTAATGTTGACTTCAGTCCACACACAGAACTGGAGCCCATCTATAGGTCCACTCTGCCGAGGTGTGGTAATGTTGACTTCAGTCCACACACAGAACTGGAGCCCATCTATAGGTCCACTCTGCCGAGGTGTGGTAATGTTGACTTCAGTCCACACACAGAACTGGAGCCCATCTATAGGTTCACTCTGCCGAGGTGTGGTAATGTTGACTTCAGTCCACACACAGAACTGGAGCCCATTGTAGTTCTATAGGTCCACTCCACACACAGAACTGGAGCCCATCTATAGGTCCACTCCACACACAGAACTGGAGCCCATCTATAGGTCCACTCCACACACAGAACTGGAGCCCATCAATAGGTCCACTCTGCCGAGGAGTGGTAATGTTGACTTCAGTCCACACACAGAACTGGAGCCCATTGTAGTTCTATAGGTCCACTCTGCCGAGGAGTGGTAATGTTGACTTCAGTCCACACACAGAACTGGAGCCCATTGTAGTTCTATAGGTCCACTCTGCCGAGGAGTGGTAATGTTGACTTCAGTCCACACACAGAACTGGAGCCCATTGTAGTTCTATAGGTCCACTCCACACACAGAACTGGAGCCCATCTATAGGTCCACTCCACACACAGAACTGGAGCCCATCTATAGGTCCACTCCACACACAGAACTGGAGCCCATCTATAGGTCCACTCCACACACAGAACTGGAGCCCATCTATAGGTCCACTCCACACACAGAACTGGAGCCCATCTATAGGTCCACTCTGCCGAGGAGTGGTAATGTTGACTTCAGTCCACACACAGAACTGGAGCCCATTGTAGTTCTATAGGTCCACTCTGCCGAGAAGTGGTAATGTTGACTTCAGTCCACACACAGAACTGGAGCCCATTGCAGTTCTATAGGTCCACTCTGCCGAGGAGTGGTAATGTTGACTTCAGTCCACACACAGAACTGGAGCCCATTGTAGTTCTATAGGTCCACTCTGCCGAGAAGTGGTAATGTTGACTTCAGTCCACACACAGAACTGGAGCCCATTGTAGTTCTATAGGTCCACTCTGCCGAGGTGTGGTAATGTTGACTTCAGTCCACACACAGAACTGGAGCCCATTGTAGTTCTATAGGTCCACTCTGCCGAGGTGTGGTAATGTTGACTTCAGTCCACACACAGAACTGGAGCCCATTGTAGTTCTATAGGTCCACTCTGCCGAGGTGTGGTAATGTTGACTTCAGTCCCCACACAGAACTGGAGCCCATTGTAGTTCTATAGGTCCACTCTGCCGAGGTGTGGTAATGTTGACATCAGTCCACACACAGAACTGGAGCCCATTGTAGTTCTATAGGTCCACTCTGCCGAGGAGTGGTAATGTTGACTTCAGTCCACACACAGAACTGGAGCCCATTGTAGTTCTATAGGTCCACTCTGCCGAGGAGTGGTAATGTTGACTTCAGTCCACACACAGAACTGGAGCCCATTGTAGTTCTATAGGTCCACTCTGCCGTGGTGTGGTAATGTTGACATCAGTCCACACACAGAACTGGAGCCCATTGTAGTTCTATAGGTCCACTCTGCCGAGGAGTGGTAATGTTGACTTCAGTCCACACACAGAACTGGAGCCCATTGTAGTTCTATAGGTCCACTCTGCCGAGGAGTGGTAATGTTGACTTCAGTCCACACACAGAACTGGAGCCCATTGTAGTTCTATGTTCTACGAGTGTTAACCTTGCAGTGTTGACTTCAGCTCCCTGATTCAGTCCACATGTAGCTCGCTGGCTGTGTCTGGGTTCAGCTCCCTGATTCAGTCCACATGCAGCTCGCTGTGTCTGGGTTCAACTCCCTGATTCAGTCCACATGTAGCTCGCTGTGTCTGGGTTCAACTCCCTGATTTAGTCCACATGTAGCTCGCTGGCTGTGTCTGGGTTCAGCTCCCTGATTCAGTCCACATGTAGCTAGCTGTGTCTGGGTTCAGCTCCCTGATTCAGTCCACATGTAGCTCGCTGGCTGTGTCTGGGTTCAGCTCCCTGATTCAGTCCACATGTAGCTCGCTGTGTCTGGGTTCAGCTCCCTGATTCAGTCCACATGTAGCTCGCTGTGTCTGGGTTCAGCTCCCTGATTCAGTCCACATATAGCTCGCTGGCTGTGTCTGGGTTCAGCTCCCTGATTCAGTCCACATGTAGCTAGCTGTGTCTGGGTTCAGCTCCCTGATTCAGTCCACATGTAGCTCGCTGTGTCTGGGTTCAGCTCCCTGATTCAGTCCACATGTAGCTCGCTGTGTCTGGGTTCAACTCCCTGATTCAGTCCACATGTAGCTAGCTGTGTCTGGGTTCAGCGCCCTGATTCAGTCCACATGTAGCTCGCTGGCTGTGTCTGGGTTCAGCTCCCTGATTCAGTCCACATGTAGCTCGCTGTGTCTGGGTTCAGCTTCCTGATTCAGTCCACATGTAGCTCGCTGGCTGTGTCTGGGTTCAGCTCCCTGATTCAGTCCACATGTAGCTCGCTGGCTGTGTCTGGGTTCAGCTCCCTGATTCAGTCCACATGTAGCTCGCTGTGTCTGGGTTCAGCTCCCTGATTCAGTCCACATGTAGCTCGCTGTGTCTGGGTTCAACTCCCTGATTCAGTCCACATGTAGCTAGCTGTGTCTGGGTTCAGCTCCCTGATTCAGTCCACATGTAGCTAGCTGTGTCTGGGTTCAGCTCCCTGATTCAGTCCACATGTAGCTCGCTGGCTGTGTCTGGGTTCAGCTCCCTGATTCAGTCCACATGTAGCTCGCTGTGTCTGGGTTCAGCTCCCTGATTCAGTCCACATGTAGCTCGCTGGCTGTGTCTGGGTTCAGCTCCCTGATTCAGTCCACATGTAGCTAGCTGTGTCTGGGTTCAGCTCCCTGATTCAGTCCACATGTAGCTCGCTGTGTCTGGGTTCAGCTCCCTGATTCAGTCCACATGTAGCTAGCTGTGTCTGGGTTCAGCTCCCTGATTCAGTCCACATGTAGCTCGCTGTGTCTGGGTTCAGCTCCCTGATTCAGTCCACATGTAGCTCGCTGTGTCTGGGTTCAGCTCCCTGATTCAGTCCACATGTAGCTCGCTGGCTGTGTCTGGGTTCAGCTCCCTGATTCAGTCCACATGTAGCTCGCTGGCTGTGTCTGGGTTCAGCTCCCTGATTCAGTCCACATGTAGCTCGCTGTGTCTGGGTTCAGCTCCCTGATTCAGTCCACATGTAGCTCGCTGTGTCTGGGTTCAACTCCCTGATTCAGTCCACATGTAGCTAGCTGTGTCTGGGTTCAGCTCCCTGATTCAGTCCACATGTAGCTAGCTGTGTCTGGGTTCAGCTCCCTGATTCAGTCCACATGTAGCTCGCTGGCTGTGTCTGGGTTCAGCTCCCTGATTCAGTCCACATGTAGCTTGCTGTGTCTGGGTTCAGCTCCCTGATTCAGTCCACATATAGCTCGCTGGCTGTGTCTGGGTTCAGCTCCCTGATTCAGTCCACATGTAGCTAGCTGTGTCTGGGTTCAGCTCCCTGATTCAGTCCACATGTAGCTCGCTGTGTCTGGGTTCAGCTCCCTGATTCAGTCCACATGTAGCTCACTGTGTCTGGGTTCAACTCCCTGATTCAGTCCACATGTAGCTAGCTGTGTCTGGGTTCAGCTCCCTGATTCAGTCCACATGTAGCTCGCTGGCTGTGTCTGGGTTCAGCTCCCTGATTCAGTCCACATGTAGCTCGCTGTGTCTGGGTTCAGCTTCCTGATTCAGTCCACATGTAGCTCGCTGGCTGTGTCTGGGTTCAGCTCCCTGATTCAGTCCACATGTAGCTCGCTGGCTGTGTCTGGGTTCAGCTCCCTGATTCAGTCCACATGTAGCTCGCTGTGTCTGGGTTCAGCTCCCTGATTCAGTCCACATGTAGCTCGCTGTGTCTGGGTTCAACTCCCTGATTCAGTCCACATGTAGCTAGCTGTGTCTGGGTTCAGCTCCCTGATTCAGTCCACATGTAGCTAGCTGTGTCTGGGTTCAGCTCCCTGATTCAGTCCACATGTAGCTCGCTGGCTGTGTCTGGGTTCAGCTCCCTGATTCAGTCCACATGTAGCTAGCTGTGTCTGGGTTCAGCTCCCTGATTCAGTCCACATGTAGCTCGCTGTGTCTGGGTTGTTTTACACTGTCACCTCATCTTAGTCACCAGTCCTACGCCCCTCACTGATAAAGGGAGTAATTGTTTAGCTGACTGCAGATATCTGAGACCACATGTCGTTGATCTCCGTTGTTCTGTCCTATCTCAGCTGAGACCACATTATGTCAAGAGGCTTTTACTCAGTCATCTTTGTCAAAATGCTATCGTTGATGACTCCTTTTATTCTCTCCCTCATCCCTCCTTCAGTCAGGTGCATGGTTGCTCCTCTACCTTTGTTCTGTCCCACTTGGCACTCTATTCCCTATAAAGTGCACTACTTTTCCCTAGAGTCCCAAGGGTCTTGGTCAGAAGTAGTGCACTCAGTGGGGAATAGGGTGCCATTTGGGATGCACACTTGAGAGATGCCAGTAGAGTGATACCAACACAGACCTGTGTGAGCCAGTTAAATCATCTGGAGGAGAGACATTAAGTCACCAGCATGCATTACATCTCTGGTCTTCATATATTACATCTCTGGTCTTCATACATTAAATCTCTGGTCTTCATATATTACATCCAGTCCATTCTCTGAACACTCCTCCTCACTCTACAGTGACCTAATCATGAGATGTAACAGATCAGACTCACATACTGTAATTTGGACACTTCCCATATCGCAATCATAATTATTATTAACAAAATAACATGAGACATGACTAAAGAAGATATATTGCCTTTTTTATTTTCATATTTTTGTACAAATAAACAAAAGAAGCTTACTCTGTATAAAGATACAAATCTGAACTGTGGTTGACATAAAATACTTTGGGTTTGACATACTACTGCCACCCAGTGGTTGGATAGAGAACTGCAGGCACAGACGGCTCAGTCCAATATGGGCCACCAGGCCATGAAGAGGGGAAGGAGTGACACACAGGGAATTGAGTATACTACAACATACTCCCAACCCTTGTGGCTAGCAAGATTGGAATCGAAAATTAATATTGCTACTTTCTTGAAAAATAGTGAAGCAGCAATATTCAGTTAGGATTCCAAACTGTTAGAACCCACTGTAATCAATCACAGGTTGGAGGGGGAGGGGCTAGCCCACTGAGATGATGATAATGATGACATCACAGGTTGGAGGGGGAGGGGCTAGCCCACTGAGATGATAACATTACAGGTTGGAGGGGGAGGGGCTAGCCCACTGAGATGGTGATAATGATGACATTGGAGGGGGAGGGGCTATTCCACTGAGATGAAGATAATGATGACATTGGAGGGGGAGGGGCTAGCCCACTGAGATGATGATAATGATGACATCACAGGTTGGAGGGGGAGGGGCTAGCCCACTGAGATGGTGATAATGATGACATCACAGGTTGGAGGGGGAGGGGCTATCCCACTGAGATGATAACATCACAGGTTGGAGGATGCGAGGCAGCGTGTATCATCAGGGGAGGAGAAGAAGTCCAGGACCCTGCCCTCCTCTGACAGCTGACCATACTCGTTGTTGTAAAAGGTCTGGCCAGAGAGCTGGGAGAGGAAGGCTGGTCGGTGTCTGGAACTAACGGAGCTACCGCTGGACTCTACCACCACCAGGCGCTCTGTACTACTGGGGGGAGAGGAGAGGAGGGGAGGGGAGAGGAGGTGGGAGAGGAGGGGAGAGGGGAGGAGAGGGGAGGAGAGGAGAGGAGGGGAGAGGAGGGGAGGGGAGAGGAGGTGGGAGAGGAGAGGAGAGGAGAGGAGGGGAGGAGAGGGGAGGAGAGGAGAGGAGGGGAGAGGAGGGGAGAGGAGGTGGGAGAGGAGGGGAGAGGAGGGGAGAGGAGGTGGGAGAGGAGGGGAGAGGGGAGGAGGGGAGAGGAGAGGAGGGGAGAGGAGAGGAGAGGAGGGGAGAGGAGGGGAGGGGAGAGGAGGGGAGAGGGGAGGAGAGGGGAGGAGAGGAGAGGGGGAGGAGAGGAGAGGGGGAGGAGAGGAGAGGAGGGGAGAGGAGGTGGGAGAGGAGGGGAGAGGGGAGGAGGGGAGAGGAGAGGAGAGGAGGGGAGAGGAGGGGAGGGGAGAGGAGGTGGGAGAGGAGGGGAGAGGGGAGGAGGGGAGAGGAGAGGAGAGGAGGGGAGAGGAGGGGAGGAGAGGGGAGGAGAGGAGAGGAGGGGAGAGGAGGGGAGAGGAGGGGAGAGGAGGTGGGAGAGGAGGGGAGAGGGGAGGAGGGGAGAGGAGAGGAGAGGAGGGGAGAGGAGGGGAGGGGAGAGGAGGGGAGAGGGGAGGAGAGGGGAGGAGAGGGGAGGAGAGGAGAGGGGGAGGAGAGGAGAGGAGGGGAGGGGAGAGGAGGTGGGAGAGGAGGGGAGAGGGGAGGAGGGGAAAGGAGAGGAGAGGAGAGGAGGGGAGAGGAGGGGAGAGGAGGTGGGAGAGGAGGGGAGAGGGGAGGAGGGGAGAGGAGAGGAGAGGAGGGGAGAGGAGGGGAGGGGAGAGGAGAGGAGGGGAGGGGAGAGGAGGTGGGAGAGGAGGAGAGGAGGGGGGAGAGGAGGGGAGAGGGGAGGAGGGGAGAGGAGAGGAGGGGAGGGGAGAGGAGAGGAGAGGAGAGGAGGGGAGAGGAGGGGAGGGGAGAGGAGAGGAGGGGAGGGGAGAGGAGGTGGGAGAGGAGGGGAGAGGGGAGGAGGGGAGAGGAGAGGAGAGGAGGGGAGAGGAGGGGAGAGGAGGTGGGAGAGGAGGGGAGAGGGGAGGAGGGGAGAGGAGAGGAGAGGAGGGGAGAGGAGGGGAGGGGAGAGGAGAGGAGGGGAGGGGAGAGGAGGTGGGAGAGGAGGAGAGGAGGGGGGAGAGGAGGGGAGAGGGGAGGAGGGGAGAGGAGAGGAGGGGAGGGGAGGGGAGAGGAGAGGAGAGGAGAGGAGGGGAGAGGAGGGGAGGGGAGAGGAGAGGAGGGGAGGGGAGAGG
>NC_050571.1:492500-525000 GCF_013265735.2 Oncorhynchus mykiss | reverse complement strand
GAGATACTGGACAACGATAGAGAGATGAAGAGATACTGTACAACAATAGAGAGATGGAGAGATACTGTACAACGATAGAGAGATACTGTACAACAATAGAGAGATGGAGAGATACTGTACAACGATAGAGAGATGGAGAGATACTGTACAACGATGCAGAGATGGAGAGATACTGTACAACGATAGAGAGATGGAGAGATACTGTACAACGATAGAGAGATGGAGAGATACTGTACAACGATGCAGAGATGGAGAGATACTGGACAACGATGCAGAGATGGAGAGATACTGGACAACGATAGAGAGATGCAGAGATACTGTACAACAATAGAGAGATGGAGAGATACTGTACAACGATAGAGAGATACTGTACAACAATAGAGAGATGGAGAGATACTGTACAACGATAGAGAGATACTGTATAACGATAGAGAGATGGAGAGATGGAGAGATACTGTACAACGATGCAGAGATGGAGAGATACTGTACAACGATAGAGAGATGGAGAGATGCAGAGATGGAGAGATACTGTACAACGATAGAGAGATGGAGAGATACTGTACAACGATAGAGAGATGGAGAGATACTGTACAACGATAGAGAGATGGAGAGATACTGTACAACGATAGAGAGATGGAGAGATACTGTACAACGATAGAGAGATGAAGAGATACTGTACAACAATAGAGAGATGGAGAGATACTGTACAACGATAGAGAGATACTGTACAACAATAGAGAGATGGAGAGATACTGTACAACGATGCAGAGATGGAGAGATACTGTACAACGATAGAGAGATGGAGAGATACTGTACAACGATAGAGAGATGAAGAGATACTGGACAACAATAGAGAGATGCAGAGATACTGTACAACGATGCAGAGATGGAGAGATACTGTACAACAATAGAGAGATGGAGAGATACTGTACAACGATAGAGAGATGGAGAGATACTGTACAACGATAGAGAGATGGAGAGATACTGTACAACGATAGAGAGATGGAGAGATACTGTACAACGATAGAGAGATGGAGAGATACTGTACAACGATAGAGAGATGGAGAGATACTGTACAACGATAGAGAGATGGAGAGATGCAACGATAGAGAGATGGAGAGATACTGTACAACGATAGAGAGATGGAGAGATACTGTACAACGATAGAGAGATGGAGAGATGCAACGATAGAGAGATGGAGAGATACTGTACAACGATAGAGGGATGGAGAGATGCAACGATAGAGAGATGGAGAGATACTGTACAACGATAGAGAGATGGAGAGATGCAACGATAGAGAGATGGAGAGATACTGTACAACGATAGAGAGATGGAGAGATGCAACGATGCAGAGATGGAGAGATGCAACGATAGAGAGATGGAGAGATGCAACGATAGAGAGATGGAGAGATGCAACGATAGAGGGATGGATAGATGAAGAGACTGATGGAGAGATACAATGATGGAGAGATGACAAAATACTGTACAATGATAGAGGGATGGAGAGATACAATGATATAGGGATGGAGGGATACAATGATATAGAGATGGAGGGATACAATGATATAGGGATAGAGAGATGGAGAGATACAATGATATAGGGATGGAGAGATGGAGAGATACAATGATATAGGGATGGAGAGATGGAGAGATACAATGATATAGGGATGGAGAGATGGAGAGATACAATGATATAGGGATGGAGAGATGGAGAGATACAATGATAGAGAGATAGAGAGATACAATGATGGAGGGATGGAGAGATAGAGGGATGGAGAGATACAATGATAGAGGGATGGAGAGATAGAGGGATGGAGAGAGAGAGATACAATGATATAGGGATGGAGAGATACAATGATATAGGGATGGAGAGATACAATGATAGAGGGATGGAGAGATGGAGAGATACAATGATATAGGGATGGAGAGATGGAGAGATACAATGATATAGGGATGGAGAGATGGAGAGATACAATGATATAGGGATGGAGAGATGGAGAGATACAATGATATAGGGATGAGAGATACAATGATAGAGGGATGGAGAGATGGAGCGAAACAATGATATAGGGATGGAGAGATACAATGATAGAGGGATGGAGAGATAGAGAGATACAATGATAGAGGGATGGAGAGATGGAGAGACAATGATAGAGAGATGGAGAGATACAATGATATAGGGATGGAGAGATGGAGAGATACAATGATATAGGGATGGAGAGATGGAGAGATACAATGATATAGGGATGAGAGATGGAGAGACAATGATAGAGAGATGGAGAGATACAATGATATAGGGATGGAGGGATACAATGATAGAGGGATGGAGAGATGGAGAGACAATGATAGAGAGATGGAGAGATACAATGATAGAGGGATGGAGAGATGGAGAGAATCAATGATATAGGGATGGAGAGATACAATGATGGAGAGATGGAGAGATACAATGATAGAGGGATGGAGAGAGAGTGCAGGAGAGATAGAGCTTACTCCGTTGTTGTGGGTTTTATACCAGGCCGTTTCCATTGGTAGCTCCTCAAACGTCTTGACTCTGGGTTGGCATGACGACAGCTTCGACGGCCCCACGAACACACAGCCAGCAAAGGGCACACAGTTATAATACCTGCCAAACACACACACACACACACACACACACATTACCCCTATGTTATGTATACCTGTTGAGTGAGAACCCCAGGAAGAGTAGCTGTTGAGTGAGGACCTCAGAGGACCTCAGGAAGAGTAGCTGTTGAGTGAGGACCCCAGAGGACCCCAGGAATAGTAGCTGTTGAGTGAGGACCCCAGAGGACCCCAGGAAGAGTAGCTGTTGAGTGAGGAGCCCAGAGGAACTCAGAGGACCTCAGAGGACCTCAGAAGACCCCAGGAAGAGTAGCTATTGAGTGAGGACCCAGAGGACCCCAGAGTACCCCAGAAGACCCCAGGAAGAGTAGCTGTTGAGTGAGGATCCCAGAGGACCCCAGGAAGAGTAGCTGTTGAGTGAGGACCCCAGAGGACCCCAGGAAGAGTAGCTGTTGAGTGAGGACCCCAGAGGACCCCAGGAAGAGTAGCTGTTGAGTGAGGACCCCAGAGGACCCCAGGAAGAGTAGCTGTTGAGTGAGGACCTCAGAGGACCCCAGGAAGAGTAGCTGTTGAGTGAAGACCTCAGAGGTCTCCAGGAAGAGTAGCTGTTGAGTGAAGACCTCAGAGGACCCCAGGAAGAGTAGCTGTTGAGTGAGGACCTCAGAGGACCTCAGGAAGAGTAGCTGTTGAGTGAGGACCCCAGAGGACCCCAGGAATAGTAGCTGTTGAGTGAGGACCCCAGAGGACCCCAGGAAGAGTAGCTGTTGAGTGAGGAGCCCAGAGGACCTCAGAGGACCTCAGAGGACCTCAGAAGACCCCAGGAAGAGTAGCTATTGAGTGAGGACCCAGAGGACCCCAGAGTACCCCAGAGGACCCCAGGAAGAGTAGCTGTTGAGTGAGGAGCCCAGAGGACCCCAGGAAGAGTAGCTGTTGAGTGAGGACCACAGAGGACCTCAGGAAGAGTAGCTGTTGAGTGAGGACCCCAGAGGACCCCAGGAAGAGTAGCTGTTGAGTGAGGACCCCAGAAGACCCCAGGAAGAGTAGCTGTTGAGTGAGGACCTCAGAGGACCCCAGGAAGAGTAGCTGTTGAGTGAGGACCCCAGAGGACCTCAGAGGACCCCAGGAAGAGTAGCTGTTGAGTGAGGACCCCAGAGGACCTCAGGAAGAGTAGCTGTTGAGTGAGGACCCCAGGAAGAGTAGCTGTTGAGTGAGGACCCCAGAGGACCTCAGAGGACCTCAGAGGACCCCAGGAAGAGTAGCTGTTGAGTGAGGACCCCAGAGGACCCCAGGAAGAGGAGCTGTTGAGTGAAGACCTCAGAGGTCTCCAGGAAGAGTAGATGTTGAGTGAAGACCCCAGAGGACCCCAGGAAGAGTAGCTGTTGAGTGAGGACCCCAGAGCACCCCAGAGGTCTCCAGGAAGAGTAGCTGTTGAGTGAGGACCCCAGAGGACCCCAGGAAGAATAGCTGTTGAGTGAGGACCTCAGAGGACCCCAGAGGACCCCAGGAAGAGTAGCTGTTGAGTGAGGACCCCAGAGGACCCCAGGAAGAGTAGCTGTTGAGTGAGGACCTCAGAGGACCACAGAGGACCCCAGGAAGAGTGGCTGTTGAGTGAGGACCTCAGTGGACCCCATGGAAGAGTGGCTGTTGAGTGAGGACCTCAGAGGACCCCAGGAAGAGTTGCTGTTGAGTGAGGACCTCAGAGGACCCCAGGAAGAGTAGCTGTTGAGTGAGGACCCCAGAGGACCCCAGGAAGAGTAGCTGTTGAGTGAGGACCCCAGAGGACCCCAGGAAGAGTAGCTGTTGAGTGAGGACCTCAGAGGACCCCAGGAAGAGTAGCTGTTGAGTGAGGACCTCAGATGACCCCAGGAAGGGTAGCTGTTGAGTGAGGACCTCAGAGGACCCCAGGAAGAGTAGCTGTTGAGTGAGGACCCCAGAGGACCTCAGAGGACCCCAGGAAGAGTAGCTGTTGAGTGAGGACCCCAGAGGACCCCAGGAAGAGTAGCTGTTGAGTGAGGACCCCAGGAAGAGTAGCTGTTGAGTGAGGACCTCAGAGGACCCCAGAAGAGTAGCTGTTGAGTGAGGACCTCAGAGGACCCCAGAGGACCCCAGGAAGAGTAGCTGTTGAGTGAAGACCTCAGAGGTCTCCAGGAAGAGTAGCTGTTGAGTGAAGACCCCAGAGGACCCCAGGAAGAGTAGCTGTTGAGTGAGGACCCCAGAGGTCCACAGGAAGAGTAGCTGTTGAGTGAGGACCTCAGAGGACCCCAGGAAGAGTAGCTGTTGAGTGAGGACCCCAAAGGACCACAGGAAGAGTAGCTGATGCTAAAGTGACAGCTACTCACTGCTACTATGGAGGCCTTAGGGGCCTAAGGTTGCCAGTTTACTAGCCTTTTAACCAGAGACTGTTTTAGACCTGGGGATGCTGCAGGCGAGGTGCCAGGTAATGCATTCCTACTGCTCTATCAATGTGATTAGTGGTTCAATCAGAAACGTGCCAGGAAATACAGAATATGTGAGGTCTGCCTGGAGAAGTCAGGATCCTAATGTCTTAATCAGGTAGTAGTAGTAGTAGTAGTAGAAGTAGTAGTAGTAGTAGTAGTGGTAGTAGTAGTAGTAGTAGTAGCAGTAGTAGTAGTAGTAGTGGTAGTAGTAGTAGTAGTAGTAGTAGAAGTAGTAGAAGTAGTAGAAGTAGAAGTAGTAGTAGTAGTAGTAGTAGTAGTAGTAGTGGTAGTACTGGTAGTAGTAGTAGTGGTAGTAGTGGTATTAGTAGTAGTAGTATTAGTAGTAGTAGTAGTAGTAGTAGAAGTAGTAGAAGTAGAAGTAGTAGTAGTAGTAGCAGTAGTAGTAGTAGAAGTAGTAGTAGTAGTAGTAGTACTGGTAGTAGTAGTAGTACTGGTAGTAGTAGTAGTGGTAGTAGTAGTAGTAGTAGTGGTAGTAGTAGTAGTAACAGTAGTAGTAGTAGTGGTAGTAGTAGTAGTAGTAGTAGTAGCAGTAGTAGTAGTAGTAGTGGTAGTAGTAGTAGTAGTAGTAGAAGTAGTAGTAGTAGTAGAAGTAGTAGAAGTAGTAGAAGTAGAAGTAGTAGTAGTAGTAGCAGTATTAGTAGTAGAAGTAGTAGTAGTAGTAGTACTGGTAGTAGTAGTAGTGGTAGTAGTAGTAGTAGTAGTAGTAGTAGAAGTAGTAGTAGTAGTAGTAGTAGTAGTAGTAGTGGTAGTAGTAGTAGTAGTAGTAGTAGTAGTAGTAGCAGTAGCAGTAGTAGTAGTAGCAGTAGTAGTAGTAGTAGAAGTAGTAGTAGTAGTACTAGTAGTACTGGTAGTAGTAGTAGTAGTAGCAGTAGTGGTAGTGGCAGTAGTAGTAGTAGTAGTAGTAGTAGTAGTAGTAGTAGGTGTCGTAGTCTAGTGGTGGTAGTAGTAGTGGTAGTCTAGTGGTGGTAGTAGTAGTGGTAGTCTAGTGGTAGTAGTTGTAGTAGTTGTCGTCGTGGTAGTAGTTGCAGTAGCTGTCGTCGTAGTAGTTGTCGTCGTGGTAGTAGATGTAGTAGTTGTAGTAGTTGTCGTCGTGGTAGTAGTTGTAATAGTTGTCGTCGTAGTTGTAGTTGTAGTAGTTGTCGTCGTGGTAGTAGTAGTGGTAGTAGTTGTCGTCGTGGAAGTCGTAGTGGTAGTCTAGTGGTAGTAGCTGTAGTAGTTGTCGTCGTGGTAGTAGTTGTAATAGTTGTAGTTGTAGTAGTTGTCGTCGTGGTAGTAGTTGTCGTCGTGGTAGTAGTTGTAGTAGTTGTCATCGTGGTAGTAGTTGTAGTAGTTGTGGTAGTAGTTTAGTAGTTGTCGTCGTGGTAGTAGTTGTAGTAGTTGTCGTTGTTGTAGTAGATGTCGTCGTGGTAGTAGCTGTAGTAGTTGTCGTCGTGGTAGTAGTTGTAATAGTTGTCGTCGTTGTTGTAGTAGTTGTTGTCGTGGTAGTAGTTGTAGTAGTTGTTGTCGTGGTAGTAGTTGTCGTCGTTGTAGTAGTTGTAGTAGTTGTTGTCGTGGTAGTAGTTGTAGTAGTTGTCGTCGTTGTAGTAGTTGTAGTCGTGGTAGTAGTTGTCGTCGTGGTAGTAGTTGTAGTAGTTGTCGTCGTGGTAGTAGTTGTAGTAGTTGTCGTCGTGGTAGTAGTTGTTGTCGTGGTAGTAGTTGTAATAGTTGTCATCATGGTAGTAGTTGTAGTAGTTGTCGTCGTGGTAGTAGTTGCAGTAGTTGTCGTCGTGGTAGTAGTTGTAGTAGTTGTCGTTGTGGTAGTAGTTGTTGTCGTTGTGGTAGTAGTTGTAGTAGTTGTCGTCATGGTAGTAGATGTAGTAGGTGTCGTCGTGGTAGTAGTTGTAGTGTAATAGGATTGTACCTGATGGGCAGGCTGTGACAAGCCAGTCTCATCTCCTCCTGTGAAGCGGGTCGTGATGAGGCCTGAGAGAAGCTGTCTTCCTCAGAGCTCTGGGACGGATTCAAGGGGATGTATTCCTTATCATCCTACAGAATATAATATCAGTCAGTCCTCATCACTCTACGGAATATAATACCAGTCCTTATCATCCTACACAATATAATATCAGTCAGTCCTTATCATCCTACAGAATATAATATCAGTCCTTATCATCCTACACAATATAATATCAGTCCTTATCATCCTACAGAATATAATATCAGTCCTTATCATCCTACAGAATATAATATCAGTCCTTATCATCCTTCAGAATATAATATCAGTCCTTATCATCCTACACAATATAATATCAGTCAGTCCTTATCATCTTACAGAATATAATATCAGTCCTTATCATCCTACACAATATAATATCAGTCCTTATCATCCTACACAATATAATATCAGTCCTTATCATCCTACACAATATAATATCAGTCAGTCCTTATCATCTTACAGAATATAATATCAGTCCTTATCATCCTACACAATATAATATCAGTCCTTATCATCCTACATAATATAATATCAGTCCTTATCATCCTACACAATATAATATCAGTCCTTATCATCCTACAGAATATAATATCAGTCCTTATCATCCTACAGAATATAATATCAGTCCTTATCATCCTTCAGAATATAATATCAGTCCTTATCATCCTACACAATATAATATCAGTCAGTCCTTATCATCTTACAGAATATAATATCAGTCCTTATCATCCTACACAATATAATATCAGTCCTTATCGTCCTAAAGAATATAATATCAGTCCTTATCATCCTACAGAATATAATATCAGTCCTTATAGTCCTACAGAATATAATATCAGTCCTTATCATCCTACACAATATAATATCAGTCCTTATCATCCTACAGAATATAATATCAGTCCTTATCATCCTACAGAATATAATATCGGTCCTTATCATCCTACACAATATAATATCAGTCCTTATCATCCTTCAGAATATAATATCAGTCCTTATCATCCTACAGAATATAATATCAGTCCTTATCATCCTACACAATATAATATCAGTCCTTATCATCCTACAGAATATAATATCAGTCCTTATCATCATACACAATATAATATCAGTCCTTATCATCCTTCAGAATATAATATCAGTCCTTATCATCCTACAGAATATAATATCAGTCCTTATCATCCTACACAATATAATATCAGTCCTTATCATCCTACAGAATATAATATCAGTCCTTATCATCATACACAATATAATATCAGTCCTTATCATCCTAAAGAATATGATATCAGTCCTTATCATCCTAAAGAATATAATATCAGTCCTTATCATCCTACACAATATAATATCAGTCCTTAACATCCTACAGAACGGGAAATACCGACATGTAACACACAAATCTTGTTTAAGCAAAAGGCCCGAGGGGGTGTGTTATGTGGCCAATATACCACGGCTAAGGTGTGTTCTTATGCACGACACATCTCGGAGTGCCTGGACACAGCCCTCAGCCGTGGTATATTGGTCATATACCCCAAACCCCCGAGGTGCCTTATTGCTATTATAAACTGGTTACCAACATAATTAGAGTATAAATAAACGTTTTGTCATACATACGGTCTGATATACCACGGCTGTCAGCCAATCAGCATCCAGGGCTCGAACCACCCAGTTTATAATGTCTGATATACCACGGCTGTCAGCCAGTCAGCATTCAGGGCTCGAACCACCCAGTTTATAATGTCTGATATACCACGGCTGTCAGCCAATCAGCATTCAGGGCTCGAACCACCCAGTTTATAATGTCTGATATACCACGGCTGTCAGTCACATTGGCCTCGTTCCATTTCTGTATGTGACCCCCATTCTTCCAGAAATGGCCACTATGACTTCAGTGTTGACAGATCAGACATGACTAGATTGGGTAAAACCTCTGTGTCTTACTGGTAGGTTGTCGTCCTGTAGTAGGTCTCCCAGGATATCTACCAGGGCTTGGAAGGGAGGTCTCTCTCGGGGCTCGCCCTGCCAGCAGGCCAGCATTATACCATAGCTATTAAGAGAGACACACAGACACATGTTACAGCAAAGAGATGTCCTACAGGCCAGCAGAGATATCCTACAGGCCAGCAGAGATGTCCTACAGGCCAGCAGAGATATCCTACAGGCCAGATGGATCCATAACTACCAGCAGAGATATCCTACAGGCCAGCAGAGATGTCCTACAGGCCAGCAGAGATATCCTACAGGCCAGATGGATCCCATAACTACCAGCAGATATATCCTACAGGCCAGATGGATCCCATAACTACCAGCAGAGATATCCTACAGGCCAGCAGGATCCCATAACTACCAGCAGAGATATCCTACAGGCCAGATGGATCCCATAACTACCAGCAGAGATATCCTACAGGCCAGATGGATCCCATAACTACCAGCAGAGATATCCTACAGGCCAACACAATACCATAGCTATTAAGAGAGACACACAGACACATGAAACAGCAAAGACATATCCTACAGGCCAGATGGATCCCATAACTACCAGCAGAGATATCCTACAGGCCAGCAGGATCCGATAACTACCAGCAGAGATATCCTACAGGCCAGATGGATCCCATAACTACCAGCAGAGATATCCTACAGGCCAGCAGGATCCGATAACTACCAGCAGAGATATCCTACAGGCCAGCAGAGATGTCCTACAGGCCATCAGAGATATCCTACAGGCCAGCAGAATCCCATAACTACCAGCAGAGATATCCTACAGGCCAGCAGAGATGTCCTACAGGCCAGCAGAGATATCCTACAGGCCAGCAGGATCCCATAACTACCAGCAGAGATATCCTACAGGCCAGCAGAGATGTCCTACAGGCCAGCAGAGATATCCTACAGGCCAGCAGAGATATCCTACAGGCCAGCAGAGATATCCTACAGGCCAGCAGAGATATCCTACAGGCCAGCAGAGATATCCTACAGGCCAGCAGAGATATCCTTTACAGGCCAGCAGAGATGTCCTACAGGCCAGCAGAGATATCCTACAGGCCAGCAGAGATGTCCTACAGGCCAGCAGAGATATCCTACAGGCCAGCAGAGATGTCCTACAGGCCAGCAGAGATATCCTACAGGCCAGAAGGATCCCATAACTACCAGCAGAGGGCAACAGAGACACATAGTAGGGCCAAAGAGTGTTAGAGTGCACTCCCACAGCCACTATTAGTTCTATCCACTACAGCGCACAGAGCACACAGTACCTTACATTACTAAGTATATTGTGTGCTTGGGTTTGCATGAAATGTATGCAAGGTAGGTAAGGAGTGAGTGACTCACACATAACTACATATATCTTGTGAATTATTCTAGGATCTGTGTTGACTCACATATAACTAACTACACATATCTTGTGAATTATTCTAGGATCTGTGTTGACTCACATCTCAGGAGATGCTGTTTCAGGAGCTCTCATCCTGGTTCCATCTTTCAGTCGTTTACAGAAGTCCTCATCGATCTGGACACCTGGGTACGGAGATGCACCTGGGGAGAGGAACACTGGTGTTATCAGAGATAAGGTGTGTCTGTCAGGCTGGATGGCTAACCGAGGCAAGAACAGTGTCTCTCACTGCTAAAATACCTAAATGTCTCACCCAGAGAGAAGATCTCCCAGAGTAGAACACCAAAGGACCAGACGTCAGACTGGCTGGTGTAGACCTTGTCAAAGATACTCTCTGGAGCCATCCACTTCAGTGGCAGACGGGCCTGCAGAGAGAGAAGAGAGGGGGGAAAAATATATATATATATATATATATATAGAGAGAGAGAGAGAGAGGGAGAGGAGAGAAGTGAGACAGAGAGAGAGATAGAGAATTTATTCAGCAACACACCCTTAGAATAAAGGGTTCCAGAAGGATCCTTTCGGCCGACCCCACAGTAGAACCATTTTGTGTTCCATGTAGAACCGTCTATGGAAAGGGTTCTACATGGAACTCAAAAATGTTCTTTCTACCTGGAAACCAAATAGGTTCTACCAGGAAAACATTTTTTCTTCAAAGGGTTCTCCTATGGGGACAGCCGATGAACCCTTTTAGGTTCTAGATAGCACCTTTTAGGTTCTAGATAACACCGTTTAGGTTCTAGATAACACCTTTTAGGTTCTAGATAACACCTTTTAGGTTCTAGATAACACCTTTCTAGGTTCTACGACTCTAGTGGATGACAACCTAGACATACTGCTCCTCCGGTGACAGAGATTTGAATTTGCCGTTGGCCCTGATGTAACTACCCCGAGTTTGCCGTTGGCCCTGATGTAACTACCCCGAGTTTGCCGTTGGCCCTGATGTAACTACCCCGAGTTTGCCGTTGGCCCTGATGTAACGACCCCGAGTTTTTCCCCCGAGGTGTGTGTGTGTCTTACACTGCCTTTCCTGACGTAGTCGGGGTCTTTGTAGATGTCTCTAGCCAGGCCGAAGTCACAGATCTTCACCACGTTGTTCTCTGACAGCAGGATGTTCCTCGCTGCAAGGTCCCTGTGGATACACTGCCGAAATACACACACACACACACACACACACACACACACACACACACACACACACACACACACACACACACACACGGATGTAACTTCTCTAACATACTGAGCTCCTTACTACCTGAGATACAGTGGGAGGGAGGAGCTTTACTATCACATCACAGGGGAGGGAGGAGCTTTACTGTCATGACATAGAGGGAGGAGCTTTACTATCACAACATATGGGAGGGAGGAGCTTTACTATCACAACATATGGGAGGGAGGAGCTTTACTATCACATCACAGGGGAGGGAGGAGCTTTACTGTCATGACTGAGTGGAGGGAGGAGCTTTACTATCACGACATAGTGGGATGGAGGATCTTTGATGTCATGACATTGTGGAGGGAGACACTACTAAAATACGAGGGTGCCTCTTCCTCTTCCACCTCCTCTTCTGTTAAATACGAGGGCGCCTCTTCCTCTTCCACCTCCTCTTCTGTTAAATAGGAGGGTGCCTCTTCCTCTTCCACCTCCTCTTCTGTTAAATAGGAGGGCGCTTGTATTGGTTCTGTGTGTTTCTGCTGACCAGAAGGAACGTTTGTTGGCCTCGCTTGATTTCATTAGTATCCTGTCGTGTTTTGAGCTACGGAACAGGACACCTGTCAAAATAGTAATTTTTGAAGTGTCAGATGATGTTGACATTTTAATGCAAAATAAATCAGTGGGTTTTGTCCAACATGTCTCTGGACCCACTCACTGTCACAGTCATACCCTGGACCTAGTTTTGTCCCATGGAATAAATGTTGTGGATCTTAATGTTTTTCCTCATAATCCTGGACTATCGGACCACCATTTTATTACGTTTGCAATTGCAACAAATAATCTGCTCAGACCCCAACCAAGGAACATCAAAAGTTGTGCTATAAATTCACAGACAACACAAAGATTCCTTGATGTCCTTCCAGAGTCTACCCAAGGACGCCAGAGGAAAAAAATCAGTTAACCACCTAACTGAGGAACTCAATTTAACCTTGCGCAATACCCTAGATGCAGTTGCACCCCTAAAAACTAAAAACATTTCTCATAAGAAACTAGCTCCCTGGTACACAGAAAATACCCGAGCTCTGAAGCAAGCTTCCAGAAAATTGGAACGGAAATGGTGCCACACCAAACTGGAAGTCTTCCGACTAGCTTGGAAAGACAGTACCGTGCAGTATCGAAGAGCCCTTACTGCTGCTTGATCATCCTATTTTTCTAACTTAATTGAGGAAAATAAGAACAATCCGAAATTCCTTTTTGATACTGTTGCAAAGTTAACTAAAAAGCAGCATTCCCCAAGAGAGGATGGCTTTCACTTTAGCAGTGATAAATTCATGAACTTCTTGTTACGGTGAGTGAATGAGGACCCAAAAGCGAACTAACTTAAACAGAGCTTCTTTAATAACCAAACATAGGTAGGCTCAGATAGACCGGCAGATTCCGACAGGACAGGACAAGGTTACAGCAAACATGACGATAGTCTGGCTCAGGCATGAAACACAACAAACAAGAATCCGACAAGGACAGGAACAAAAACAGAGAGAGATATAGGGGACTAATCAGAGGGAAAAGGGGAACAGGTGGGAGAAGGGGTGACGAGGTAGTCAAGAGGAGACAAGGAACAGCTGGGGGAAAAAAGGTAACCTAATACGACCAGCAGAGGGAGACAGGGTGAAAGGAAAGGACAGAAAGACACAACATGACAATACATGACAGTACCCCCCCACTCACCGAGCGCCTCCTGGCGCACTCGAGGAGGAAACCTGGCGGCAACGGAGGAAATCCTCGATCAGCGCACGGTCCAGCACGTCCCGAGAGGGAACCCAACTCCTCTCCTCAGGACCGTACCCCTCCCAATCAACGAGGTACTGGTGACCACGGCCCCGAGGACGCATGTCCAAAATCCTGCGGACCCTGTAGATGGGTGCGCCCTCGACAAGGATGGGGGGGGGGGGGGAAGACGAGCGGGGGCGCGAAGAACGGGCTTAATACAGGAGACATGGAAGACCGGGTGGACGCGACGAAGGTATCGCGGAAGAAGAAGTCGAACTGCGACAGGATTAATGACCCGAGAAATACGGAACGGACCAATGAACCGCGGGGTCAACTTGCGAGAAGCCGTCTTAAGGGGAAGGTTCTGAGTGGAGAGCCAAACTCTCTGACCGCGACAATATCTAGGACTCTTAGTTCTACGCTTATTAGCAGCCCTCACAGTCTGCGTCCTATAACGGCAAAGTGCAGACCTGACCCTCTTCCAGGTGCGCTCGCAACGTTGGACAAAAGCCTGAGCGGAGGGGACGCTGGACTCGGCGAACTGAGATGAGAACAGCGGAGGCTGGTACCCGAGGCTACTCTGAAAAGGAGATAGCCCGGTCGCAGACGAAGGAAGCGAGTTGTGGGCGTATTCTGCCCAGGGGAGCTGTTCTGACCAAGACGCAGGGTTGCGAAAAGAAAGACTGCGTAAGATTCGACCAATAGTCTGATTGGCCCGTTCTGCTTGACCGTTAGACTGGGGGTGAAAGCCGGAAGAGAGACTGACGGAAGCCCCAATCAAACGGCAAAACTCCCTCCAAAATTGAGACGTGAATTGCGGACCTCTGTCCGAAACGACGTCTGACGGAAGGCCATGAATTCTGAAAACATTCTCGATGATGATTTGTGCCGTCTCTTTAGCAGAAGGAAGCTTAGCAAGGGGAATGAAATGAGCCGCCTTAGAGAACCTATCGACAACCGTAAGAATAACAGTCTTCCCCGCTGACGAAGGCAGTCCGGTGACAAAATCTAAGGCGATGTGAGACCACGGTCGAGAGGGAATGGGAAGCGGCCTGAGACGGCCGGCAGGAGGGGAGTTACCGGACTTAGTCTGCGCGCAGACCGAACAAGCAGCCACGAAACGACGCGTGTCATGCTCCCGGGTGGGCCACCAAAAACGCTGGCGAATGGAAGCAAGCGTACCCCGAACGCCAGGGTGGCCGGCTAACTTGGCAGAGTGAGCCCACTGAAGAACGGCCAGACGAGTAGGAACGGGAATGAAAAGAAGGTTCCTAGGACAAGCGCGCGGCGACGGAGTGTGAGTGAGCGCTTGCTTTACCTGCCTCTCAATTCCCCAGACAGTCAACCCGACAACACGCCCCTCAGGGAGAATCCCCTCGGGGTCAGTGGAGGCTACTGAAGAACTGAAGAGACGAGATAAAGCATCAGGCTTGGTGTTCTTAGAGCCCGGACGATAAGAAATCACGAACTCGAAACGAGCGAAAAACAGCGCCCAACGCGCCTGACGCGCATTAAGTCGTTTGGCAGAACGGATGTACTCAAGGTTCCTATGGTCAGTCCAAACGACAAAAGGAACGGTCGCCCCCTCCAACCACTGTCGCCATTCGCCTAGGGCTAACCGGATGGCGAGCAGTTCGCGGTTTCCCACATCATAGTTACGTTCCGACGGCGACAGGCGATGAGAAAAATACGCGCATGGGTGGACCTTGTCGTCAGAGAGGGAGCGCTGAGAAAGAATGGCTCCCACGCCCACCTCTGACGCGTCAACCTCGACAACGAACTGTCTAGAGACGTCAGGTGTAACAAGGATAGGAGCGGATGTAAAACGATTCTTGAGGAGATCAAAAGCTCCCTGGGCGGAAACGGACCACTTAAAGCACGTCTTGACAGAAGTAAGGGCTGTGAGAGGAGCTGCCACCTGACCGAAATTACGGATGAAACGACGATAGAAGTTCGCGAAGCCGAGAAAGCGCTGCAGCTCGACGCGTGACTTAGGGGCGGGCCAATCAATGACAGCTTGGACCTTAGCGGGATCCATCTTAATGCCTTCAGCGGAAATAACAGAACCGAGAAATGTGACGGAGGAGGCATGAAAAGTGCACTTCTCAGCCTTCACAAAAAGACAATTCTCTAAAAGGCGCTGGAGGACACGTCGAACGTGCTGAAGATGAATCTGGAGTGACGGTGAAAAAATCAGGATATCGTCAAGGTAAACGAAAACAAAGATGTTCAGCATGTCTCTCAGGACATCATTGACTAATGCCTGAAAGACAGCTGGAGCGTTAGCGAGGCCGAAAGGAAGAACCCGGTATTCAAAGTGCCCTAACGGAGTGTTAAACGCCGTCTTCCACTCGTCCCCCTCCCTGATGCGCACGAGATGGTAAGCGTTACGAAGGTCCAACTTAGTGAAAAACCTGGCTCCCTGCAGGATCTCGAAGGCTGAAGACATAAGAGGAAGCGGATAACGATTCTTAACTGTTATGTCATTCAGCCCTCGATAATCTATGCAGGGGCGCAGAGACCCGTCCTTCTTCTTGACAAAAAAAAACCCCGCTCCGGCGGGAGAGGAGGAGGGGACTATGGTACCGGCGTCAAGAGCTACAGACAAATAATCCTCGAGAGCCTTACGTTCGGGAGCCGACAGAGAGTATAGTCTACCCCGGGGGGGAGTGGTTCCCGGAAGGAGATCAATACTACAATCATACGACCGGTGTGGAGGAAGAGAGGTGGCCCTGGACCGACTGAACACCGTGCGCAGATCGTGATATTCCTCCGGCACCCCTGTCAAATCACCAGGCTCCTCCTGTGAAGAAGAGACAGAGGAAACAGGAGGGATAGCAGACATTAAACATTTCACATGACAAGAGACGTTCCAGGAGAGGATAGAATTACTAGACCAATTAATGGAAGGATTATGACAAACTAGCCAGGGATGGCCCAAAACAACAGGTGTAAAAGGTGAACGAAAAATCAAAAAAGAAATGGTTTCGCTATGATTACCAGAAACAGTGAGGGTTAAAGGTAGCGTCTCACGCTGAATCCTGGGGAGAGGACTACCATCCAGGGCGAACAAGGCCGTGGACTCCCTTAACTGTCTGAGAGGAATGTCATGTTCCCGAGCCCAGGTCTCGTCCATAAAACAGCCCTCCGCCCCAGAGTCTATTAAGGCACTGCAGGAAGCTGACGAACCGGTCCAGCGTAGATGGACCGACAAGGTAGTGCAGGATCTTGAAGGAGAGACAGGAGCAGTAGCACTCACCAGTAGCCCTCCGCTTACTGATGAGCTCTGGCTTTTACTGGACATGAAGTGACAAAATGACCAGCAGAACCGCAATAGAGACAGAGGCGGTTGGTGATTCTCCGTTCCCTCTCCTTAGTCGAGATGCGGATACCTCCCAGCTGCATAGGCTCAGCTCCCGAGCCGGCAGAGGAAGATGGTAGTGATGCGGAGAGGGGGGCAACGGAGAACGCGAGCTCCTTTCCACGAGCTCGGTGACGAAGATCAACCCGTCGCTCAATGCGAATAGCGAGTTCAATCAGGGAATCCACGCTGGAAGGGACCTCCCGGGAGAGAATCTCATCCTTTACCTCTGCGCGGAGACCCTCCAGAAAACGAGCGAGCAAAGCCGGCTCGTTCCAGCCACTGGAGGCAGCAAGAGTGCGAAACTCAATAGAGTAGTCTGTTATGGATCGATTACCTTGACATAGGGAAGACAGGGCCCTGGAAGCCTCCTCCCCAAAAACAGATCGATCAAAAACCCGTATCATCTCCTCCTTAAAGTCCTGATACTGGTTAGTACACTCAGCCCTTGCCTCCCAGATTGCCGTGCCCCACTCACGAGCCCGTCCAATAAGGAGAGATATGACGTAGGCGACACGAGCAGTGCTCCTGGAGTAAGTGTTGGGCTGGAGAGAAAACACAATATCACACTGGGTGAGGAACGAGCGGCATTCAGTGGGCTCCCCAGAGTAACACGGCGGGTTATTGATTCTGGGCTCCGGAGATTCGAAAGCCCTGGAAGTGGCCGGTGGATCGAGGCGGAGATGGTGAACCTGTTCTGTGAGGTTGGAGACTTGGGTGGCCAGGGTCTCAACGGCATGTCGAGCAGCAGACAATTCCTGCTCGTGTCTGCCTAGCATCGCTCCCTGGATCTCGACGGCTGAGTGGAGAGGATCCGAAGTCGCTGGGTCCATTCTTGGTCGGATTCTTCTGTTACGGTGAGTGAATGAGGACCCAAAAGCGAACTAACTTAAACAGAGCTTCTTTAATAACCAAACATAGGTAGGCTCAGATAGACCGGCAGATTCCGACAGGACAGGACAAGGTTACAGCAAACATGACGATAGTCTGGCTCAGGCATGAAACACAACAAACAAGAATCCGACAAGGACAGGAACAAAAACAGAGAGAGATATAGGGGACTAATCAGAGGGAAAAGGGGAACAGGTGGGAGAAGGGGTGACGAGGTAGTCAAGAGGAGACAAGGAACAGCTGGGGGAAAAAAGGTAACCTAATACGACCAGCAGAGGGAGACAGGGTGAAAGGAAAGGACAGAAAGACACAACATGACAATACATGACACTTCTTCGAGGAAAAGATCATGATTATTAGAAAGCAAATTACGGACTCCTCTTTAAATCTGCGTATTCCTTCAAAGCTCAGTTGTCCTGAGTCTGCATAACTCTGCCAGGACCTAGGCTCAAGAGAGACGCTCAAGTGTTTTAGTACTATATCTCTTGACACAATGATGAAAATAATCATGGCCTCTAAACCGTCAAGCTGCATACTGGACCCTATTCCAACTAAACTACTGAAAGAGCTGCTTCCTGTGCTTGGCCCTCCTATGTTGAACATAATAAACGGCTCTCTATCCACCGGATGTGTACCAAACTCACTAAAAGTGCCAGTAATAAAGCCTCTCTTGAAAAAGCCAAACCTTGACCCAGAAAATATAAAAAACTATCGGCCTATATCGAATCTCCCATTCCTCTCAAATATTTTAGAAAAGGCTGTTGTGCAGCAACTCACTGCCTTCCTGAAGACAAACAATGAATACGAAATGCTTCAGTCTGGTTTTAGACCCCATCATAGCACTGAGACTGCACTTGTGAAGGTGGTAAATTACCTTTTAATGGCATCAGACCCAGGCTCTACATCTGTCCTCATGCTCCTAGACCTTAGTGCTGCTTTTGATACCATCGATCACCACATTCTTTTGGAGAGATTGGAAACCCAAATTGGTCTACACGGACAAGTTCTGGCCTGGTCTAGATCTTATCTGTAGGAAAGATATCAGTTTGTCTCTGTGGATGGTTTGTCCTCTGACAAATCAACTGTGTTCCTCAAGGCCCTGTTTTAGGACCACTATTGTTTTCACTATGTATTTTACCTCTTGGTGATGTTATTCATGTCAATGTCATTCGGAAACATAATGTTAACATTCACTATGCAGACGACACAGCTGTACATCTCAATGAAACACGGTGAAGCCCCAAGTGGATGGCGGCAAATGCTTTACTTTTAAACTCAGACATAACAGAGATGCTTGTTCTAGGCCCCAAGAACCAAAGAGATCTGCTGTTGAATCTTGATGGTTGATGGTTGTACAGTCGCTTCAAATAGAACTGTGAAGGACCTCGGCGTTACTCTGGACCCTGATCTCTCTTTTGAAGAACATATCAAGACCATTTCAAGGACAGCTTTTTTCCATCTACGTAACATTGCAAAAATCGGAAACTTTCTGTCCAAAAATGATGCCAAAAAATGTATCCATGCTTTTGCCACTTCTAGGTTAGACTACTGCAATGCTCTACTTTCCGGCTACCCGGATAAAGCACTAAATAAACTTCAGTTAGTGTTAAATACGGCTGCTAGAATCCTGACTAGAACCCAAAACATTTGACTATATTACTCCAGTGCTAGCCTCCCTACACTGGCTTCCTGTCAAGGCAAGGGCTGATTTCAAGGTTTTACTGCTAACCTACAAAGCATTACATGAGCTTGCTCCTACCTATCTCTCTGATCTGGTCCTGCCGTACATACCTACACGTACGCTATTTTTAAGCAAACAGCTGGAGGCAGGGCTTTCTCCTATAGAGCTCCATTTTTATGGAATGATCTGCCGATCCATGTGAGAGATGCAGACCTTGAACTCTTTACTGAAGACTCATCTCTTCAGTAGGTCCTATGATTGAGTGTAGTCTGGCCCAGGAGTGCGAAGGTGAACAGCAAGCCACTGGAGCAACGAACCCCCCTTGCTGTCTCTGCCTGGCCGGTTCCTCTCTCTCCACTGGGATTCTCTGCCTCTAACCCTATTACAGGAGCTGAGTCACTGGCTTACTGGTGCTCAACCATGCCGTCCCTAGGAGGGGTGCGTCACTTGAGTGGGTTGAGTCACTGACGTGATCTTCCTGTCCGGGTTGGCGCACCCCTCGGGTTTGTGCCGTGGGGATATCATTGTGGGCTATACACGGCCTTGTCTCAGGATGGTAAATTGGTGGTTGAAGATATCCCTCTAGTGGTGTGGGGGCTGTGCTTTGGCAAAGTGGGTGGGGTTATATCCTGCCTGGTTGGCCCTGTCCATGGGTATCGTCGGATGGGGCCACAGTGTCTCCAGACCCCTCCTGTCTCAGCCTCCAGTATTTATGCTGCAGTAGTTTATGTGTCGGGGGTCTAGGGTCAGTCTGTTATATCTGGAGTATTTCTCCTGTCTTATCTGGTGTCCTGTGTGAATTTAAGTATGCTCTCTCTAATTCTCTCGCTCTCTCTTTCTCTCTCTTTTCTCTCGGAGGACCTGAGCCCTAGGACCATGCCTCAGGACTACCTGGCCTGATGACTCCTTGCTGACCCCAGTCTATCTGGTCGTGCTGCTGATCCAGTTTCAACTGTTCTGCCTGCGGCTATGGAACCCTGACCTGTTCACCGGATGTGCTACCTTGTCCCGGACCTGCTGTTTTTGAATCTCTCTCTCTACCGCACCTTCTGTCTCTAACTCTTAATGATCGGCTATGAAAAGACAACTGACATTTACTCCTGAGGTGCTGACCCGTTGCACCCTCTACAACCACTGTGATTATTACTATCTGACCCTGCTGGTCATTTATGAACGTTTGAACATCTTGGCCATATACTGTTAGAATCTCCACCCGGCACAGCCAGAAGAGGACTGGCCACCCCTCAGAGCCTGGTTCCCCTCTAGGTTTCTTCCTAGGTTCTGGCCTTTTCTAGGGAGTTTTTCCTAGCCACCGTGTTTCTACACCTGCATTGCTTGCTGTTTGGGGTTTTAGGCTGTGTTTCTGTACAGCTCTTTGTGACATCAGCTGATATAAAAAGGGCTTTATAAATATATTTGATTGATACCCTATGCAAAAGAGGTAGTGAGAGAAAGTGAGAGAAACCAGTAGCAGCACCTACAGTCCTGTTAAAAAGAAAGAAGTCTCAGTCGCACTCCGTAACATGTTTTTTAGGCTTTAATCTGTGTCTGGGAAACAAGCCCAGGATGTGGTATTATTGGATAATCTATTTGCATTACACCTCCTCCTCTTCTTCCTCTTCCTCCTTCTCCTCCTCCTCCTCCTCTTCCTCACACCCCCTGTCAGACTGGTCTCTAGAATCTCTGTGATTTCTAGGGAGATCAATATGGTGTAGTGCACTACTTTAGTCCAGAGCCTTATACCACACCATGCGTGGTTCTGGGAAACTGGCCCGGTACAGTATGTATTATTATATATTAAACAGCTTGTTCTCTATAATCTGTGTGTGGTTTCTGGGACAATGGGTTTTTAGGGAGAAATCTTCTGGGGCGATGGGTTTTTCGGATTCAATCTTTTGGGGTGATGGGTTTTTCGGATTAAATCTTCTGGGGCGATGGGTTTTTAGGGAGAAATCTTCTGGGGTGATGGGTTTTTAGGGTGATTTTAAAAAAAATGGATGATGGGTGTGTGGTTGCTGGAGAGATACCATTCGCGAGGCCAGGAACTCCATTCCTCTGGCCACCTGGAAACTATAGCAGATCAGATCTTCTATAGTGAGAGGAGTCTTCCATAGGTCCTCCACTGGAGAGAGAGAGAGAGAGAGAGAGAGAGATGGAGGGAGGGAGGGAGGGAGGGAGGATTTAACTTAGGTATAACTTGTTTTGATTCTACATTCTTGAGGCTCTTCAGTCAAAAGGTCAAGACTGAACTTTCAGCACTTAAAATCCCCAAATCCCATTGGCATTACTGCATTATTTATGTCAGTCTGAAGTTAGGATTTGGCCAACACTGCAATTCACACTACTCACTCTTTTCCACAGCAGGAGAGGGGCTCTTCTGATTGGACTTGCTGGATGACTGACTCTGGGGGCTGCCAATAGAGGAGGAGGACGGGGAAGGTGGGAGGCGGGCTCTCGGCTCCACTTGTCCTGCCTCTATCATGCGTCTCACCTGGCTCTGAGTCTTAGGGGAGCGGTCCTGAGGAACACACAGGTACATCATGTAGGTTACCATCTACACATTGGCCAGGATTTAATCAGTCACTTTGCTGTATTTAAATGTAATTTAATCAGTCACTGTGCTGTATTTAAATGTAATTTAATCAGTCACTGTGCTGTATTTAAATGTAATTTAATCAGTCACTGCTGTATTTAAATGTAATTTAATCAGTCACTGTGCTGTATTTAAATGTAATTTAATCAGTCACTGTGCTGTATTTAAATGTAATTTAATCAGTCACTGTGCTGTATTTAAATGTAATTTAATCAGTCACTTTGCTGTATTTAAATGTAATTTAATCAGTCACTTTGCTGTATTTAAATGTAATTTAATCAGTCACTGTGCTGTATTTAAATGTAATTTAATCAGTCACTTTGCTGTATTTAAATGTAATTTAATCAGTCACTGTGCTGTATTTAAATGTAATTTAATCAGTCACTGTGCTGTATTTAAATGTAATTTAATCAGTCACTGTGCTGTATTTAAATGTCCTTTCCGATTTAGACGCCATATGCAGCGTTTCCCATTGGTGTGGTCTCAGTGAACGCGGGACGTTGTCTTTCTAAACATGAAATGCGGACAAAGCGCGTTAGGATTGAGACCCGGGGACTTAGTCTATTCCAACAGCCATCGTGTTATTAGAGGGGAGTGTTATAATGGGCCCTTTTCACCAGCTCTGCAACAGAACAGTCCCCAACACTCACCATCACTTTCCATACACCTCTATGATTGATTTCAGTTGTTTTTCTCAATTGAACAAAACATTCTGTAAATGTTGTATGTTATCAATCCTAGTGTCACCCTGATAAAACAGTTATATTATGTCAATCATATATATATATATATATATAAGGCCTGATCCTGAACAAGCCCAGAAATACTGTATGTTACAGCCCAATACCCAGAAATACTGTATGTTACAGCCCAATACCCAGAAATACTGTATGTTACAGCCCAATACCCAGAAATACTGTATGTTACAGCCCAATACCCAGAAATACTGTATGTTACAGCCCAATACCCAGAAAACCTTTTGCTAAACACACCACGAGTCAGTAACTAACTAAATGCCTCTGAAAACTAAAGACTCAGGACTGGTTTCCTGGACACAGTCTGAAGTCTAGTCTTGGACTAAGAATCACTATCAACGGTGAATCTCCATGGAGCATGATTCATTTTTTACAACAGAACTAGGCTTAATCTGTATCCGGAAACCAACGTCAGAGTTTCACAAAGTTTACCCTGTAAGGTGGGGAGATCTCCCTCTTGGCTCTCAGGTATTTGGACAGGTTAGGGGTTAAGGGTTAGCATTAGGTCTTACCCTGTAAGGTGGGGAGATCTCCCTCTTGGCTCTCAGGTATTTGGACAGGTTAGGGGTTAAGTGTTAGCATTAGGTCTTACCCTGTAAGGTGGGGAGATCTCCCTCTTGGCTCTCAAGTATTTGGACAGGTTAGGGGTTAAGGGTTAGCATTAGGTCTTACCCTGTAAGGTGGGGAGATCTCCCTCTTGGCTCTCAAGTATTTGGACAGGTTAGGGGTTAAGGGTTAGCATTAGGTCTTACCCTGTAAGGTAGGAAGAACTCTCTCTTGGCTCTCAGGTATTTGGACAGGTTAGGGGTTAAGGGTTAGCATTAGGTCTTACCCTGTAAGGTAGGAAGAACTCTCTCTTGGCTCTCAGGTAGTTGGACAGGTTCCCATACTTGCAGTACTCCACCACCACCATGAGGGGGGCGCTGGGTTTGGTGCATGCCCCCAGGAGGTTGACCACGTTAAGATGGTTCCCAATGTGGATCAGGATCTTCAGCTCTGACATCAGAGCCTTGTGGTCACTGGCACACGCTCCCTCTGGATACAGAAGACAGGGAGAGACGAGGTCAGGACACGGACACACACACACAAACACACACACACGGACACACACACACACACACGGACACACACGCACACACACACACGGACACACACACACACACACACACACACACGGGGACACACACACACACGGGGACACACACACACGGGGACACACACACACACGGGGACACACACACACACAGACGGGGACACACACACACACACGGGGACACACACACACACGGGGACACAGACGGGGACACACACACACACACACGGGGACACACATACACACAGGGAGTAGCCTAGTGGTTAGAGCGTTGGACTAGTAACCGGAAGGTTGCAAGTTCAAACCCCCGAGCTGACAAGGTACAAATCTGTCGTTCTGCCTCTGAACAGGCAGTTAACCAACCCACTGTTCCTAGGCCGTCATTGAAAATAAGAATTTGTTCTTAACTGACTTGCCTGGTTAAATAAAGGTAAAAAAAATTAAAAACACACACACCTTTCAACATCTTCACCGCCACAGTGTCCAGGCTGCTCTTCTTGCTGATTCCAAAGATGGAGGCCTCGATGACCTTCCCAAACGCTCCATGACCCAACACCTTCCCTGAGAGAGGAGAGGAGAGAGAGAGAGAGAGAGAAGGAGAGGAGAGACAGAGAGAGACAGAGAGAGAGGAGAGGAGAGGAGCGAGAGAGAGAGAGAGAGAAGGAGAGGAGAGGAGAGAGAGAGAGAGAGAGAGAGAGAGAAGGAGAGGAGAATTAGAGAAACCAGATGTGTTTCTACTTCCAAAAGTAAAGACGTTTTGATTTATCTGCTGGTCTGGTTCACTGATCCTAATGTCCCTCCAGACTGCAACATCTGCTCTCTCTGTTAATTATCTCTGCATAGTCTCTTCACCCCTACCTACATGTACTAATTACCTCAACTAACCTGTACACGGTACCGGTACCAGCTGTATATAGCCTCGTTATTGTTGTTACTTTAACTGCATTGTTGGTTAAGGGCTTGTAAGTAATCATTTCACTTTAATAAGGTCTACCTTATTAAAGTATACCTTTAATAATACCTGTTGTATTCAATGCACGTGACGAATACAATTTGATTTGATGAGTCAAATGTAATAAATCAAAAAGTTAGAATGTAACAAGATTCTAATTCCGATGTCCAAAGGGTTTGCCATCCATCACTCTGGACGGGACCCAGACACTACCCCTTGGGACTGTGTGTGTGTTACAGAGCACTGAACAGAGCGTGAACCAGCATCATTACCACTGACTGCTACCCTCATCATCGTCATCAGTAGCAGTCTGGGCTCCAGACCCATTCAACAGGAACAGAGGAAACCAGAATGTAACATTCATTAGTTTGGTTGATTATTTTTGCTAACTCACTCACTCATTCTTCAGTTTGTTTATTCTTTCATTCCTCCATATGCTCCCTCCCTCCCTCTATCCATCTCTCCCTCCCTCTATCCATCTCTCCCTCCCTCTATCCATCTCTCTCTCCCTCCCTCTCTATCTCTCTATCCTCCCTCCCTCTCTCTATCTCTCTATCCTCCCTCCCTCTCTCTATACCTCCATCCATCCATCCCTCCCTCTCTCGATCTCTCTATCCCTCTCTCCCTCTATCCATCCCTCTCTCCCTCTATCCATCTCTCCCTCCCTCTATCCATCTCTCTCTCCCTCTATCTATCACTCTCTATCCTCCCATCCATCCCTCTCTCGATCCCTCTCTCGATCCCTCTCTCTCTCTCTCTCTCTCTCTCTCTCTCTCTCTCTCTCTCTCTCTCTCTCTCTCTCTCTCTCTCTCTCTCTCTCTCTCTCTCTCTCTCTCTCTCTCTCTCTCTCTTTCGGTGCATGCTGGGAGTTTTTTGGAGTTTGAGTGTTTGGTGTGGAAAGCTCTATCCTAACTAACTTTCTTGATTCTTTTATTTACATGTTATTTTCTATGGTGGAGGGTTAATTAAATATTTGTTTTAGCGGTATCCAAAGTTTTTTTTTTTTTCAAAGTTAGGGTGGAAGAGGACAGAGTAACTTTCCTGGGGGTTGGAAGGTGTAGTGTGCGCAATGGCTTCTCAGCCTAGCGCGGAGGAGACGCTGTCGATACAGCATGGATTCAGGTGTGTTCCTGAGAACGGAGTTAAGGTGGAGGAGGTTCTGCTCGCGGTCGGTGAACAGGTAGGAGCTGAGTTTATACATTCTGCTTCTAGAATGAACAAAGCTGTGGTTGTGTTCATGAAAAGGGCTAATTTGGTCGGTAGGCTAATTGCTAGCGGAATATTTGTAAGGGATGTGTTGGTGTCAATTTCACCTCTCTCTACCCCTTCAACAAGAGTTGTAGTGGCAAATTTGCCTCCGTTTATTACGGATGATCAAATTAGGAAAGAGCTGAGTCGTTTTGGTAAGTTTGCTAGCGGTTTCCGTGTACTGTCAGCAGGTTTTCAGGCAGATGCCGTTAAGCACGTTGTTTCGTTCAGGAGGCAAGTGTTTATGTTTCTGAACAATAATGAGCAACAGCTAAATGTGCATTTTAAAGTGAGGCATGGGGAGGGGCTCTATGCCGGTTTTGCCAGCACAGATAGTCTACGGTGTTTTGAATGTGGGGATTTGGGGCACAAGAGTTTTGCGTGCCCACATAAAGGCCATAGACAAGGTGAGGGTACAACGGCAGGTGGGGGAAATCGAGGTCAAAATGCAGGGGGTAAGGAGATGCAGATAGCAGAGGCTGGGCCTAGTCAGTCTAGAGATGGTGGTGTAGATGAGGCTGGGCCTAGTCAGGCTAGAGATGGTAGGGTAGTGGAGGCTGGGTCTAGTCAGGCTAGAGATGGTGGAGAAGCAGAGGCTGGGTCTAGTCAGGCTAGAGATGGTAGGGTAGTGGAGGCTGGGTCTAGTCAGGCTAGAGATGGTGGAGAAGCAGAGGCTGGGTCTAGTCAGGCTAGAGATGGTGGGGTAGCTGAGGCTGGGCCTAGACATGCTATGGAGGGTGGTGCAGATGATGCTGGGCCGAGTCATGCTATGGAGGGTGGTGCAGATAATGCTGGGCCGAGTCATGCTATGGAGGGTGGTGTAGCTGAGGCTGGCCCTAGTCATGCTATGGAGGGTGGTGTAGCTGAGGCTGGCCCTAGTCATGCTATGGAGGGTGGTGCAGATGATACTGCGTCTAGTCAGGTAATTCTAGTGGATGAGGAGAGTATAGTGGGGAAGTGTAAGAGATTAGGGGGGGAGGAGGAGGGTGTCAAGAGGAAAAAGAAAAAGGGTGTGGACAAAGGCACCATGGAAATGTTGCCTGTTGCTGTGGGTGAGGCCCTAACCAGAGAGAAAGGGCAGGTGGTCAGGGTGGGAGATAGAGAAGAGGAGGAAAGTGAGTCTGAGGAAGAGGATGAGGAGTTATTTTTTTCAGACTCCTCTTCAATTGGCCCGGAGCTGACATCCAGTCAACCCGAGGGGTCTAAGTACACGTTGAGAGAACTGACAAGGTTCCTGAATGAGACTAAGGGGAAAAAAGTTAATCTTGAGGCTTTTTTTCCTGATCCTAGGAAGTTTGTAAGATCAGTACAACATGCTATGAGAAATGAGGGGCATGGTGTCCTCTCACCCAGGAAACGGTTTAGGTTGAGGAAGTGGGTCACAACAGTGCGTAAAGGTTTACCTTCAGACACTGTTTAGATGTTTAATTTCTTACTGACACTGGGGCTTTTTGAGCTTTGCTATTGGTCTATTTCTCTGCTGGCTTTTCTCCCACTTCTTATGGAGACTCTTCGGGTAGGCTCGCTCAATATAAATGGCGCCAGAGATGCGGGAAAGAGGAGTGTGTTGGGTGAATATGTAAAACAAAAAAAAGTACAGGTGTTGTTTCTGCAGGAGACGCATAGTGATGTGGTGAATGAAGTTGATTGGGGGCTCTGGTGGAAAGGGGCAAGTGTGTTGAGCCATGGGACAAATCTTAGTGCAGGGGTGGCAGTCCTTTTTGCACCTGGTCTGGCTGTAAAAATTTGCTCCTCAAAGGAGGTGTGTAGGGGTAGGTTGCTTGTTGTTAAAGCAGAAATTAACAACATGTGTTTTGTCTTTATAAATGTGTATGCGCCTAACACAGGGAGAGAAAGAGGGGTTCTATTTGGGAGTCTTAGACAGGAACTCTCACAAGTAGCGCCTGAGGAGACGCTGGTGATCGGAGGTGACTGGAACTGTACAATGGATTTTACAAAAGACAGAAATGGGGAAGAGCCTCATTCAGTGTCAGTGGGAGTGTTAAGGGATATCTTTAATCAGTTTGACCTAGTGGATGTTTGGAGAACTAAACATCCAAACACAAGACAGTATACGTGGGTGAAGGTTTTTGGGGCTAGGGTGAGTGCAGCTCGACTTGATCGCTTTTACATGTCCAGGAATCAGAGCAATAGGCTGCTGGGTGCTACCATTCTCCCAGTGGGGTTTTCGGATCACCACATAACCATGGCTCGGCTGTCTATTTCACCAGGGCCCCGGCAGGCATCTTATTGGAAGTTCAATGTAAAGCTCTTACAAGATGCCACTTTTTGCTCAGGTTTCCAGACTTTTTGGGAAAGATGGGGGCAGCGAAGAGAGGAGTATGAGTCTCTGAGTCAATGGTGGGATGTGGGGAAAGTGCAAATTCGGCTTTTCTGTCAACAGTATACTGCTCTCTCATCCTCAGAGGCTAGGAGAGTATTGGGGGAACTAGAGCGGTGTATTAGTGAGATGGAGGTAGAGATGGTGGGGCAAGGCAATGTAGGCCTCCAGGCTAACTTAGCCGAATTACGTAGGGACCTGGGCAGTTTTTTCCAGGTTAAAGCAATGGGAGCACTTGTAAGAGCTAGGTTCTCCATGCTCAAGGAGATGGATGCTCCCAGCTCCTTCTTCTTTGGTTTGGAAAGACAGAGCAGTGAATCCAAGGGTATGCATTGTCTACGGCTGTCTGATGGGCGGGTGACCTCTGTGGTGGGGGAGATGCGGGAGCGGACTGTGGAGTTTTATACTGAATTGTATAGGGCAGAAATGTGTGATCCTATGTGTGCTCAGGTCTTGTTCGCAGGACTCCCTAAGCTCTCTCGGGCACAGAGGGATGAAATGGACATTCCTCTGTTGTCACATGAACTGGCAGAGGCAGTAACCCAGATGTCCCCCGGTCGTGCACCTGGGGTCGATGGACTTCCAGTGGAATTTTACAAAAAATTCTGGGGAACAATTGGACAGGATTTATTTTGCGTGTTGCGTGAATGCGTCAGGGTAGGAGAGTTGCCGATGAGCTGCCGTCGGGCGGCTCTGACTCTCCTGCCCAAAAAAGGGGACTTGTGTGAACTTAAGAACTGGAGGCCTGTGGCATTACTCTGTGCGGACTACAAGATTTTTGCCAAGGTCCTCTCTAACAGACTGAAGTCCCATCTGGACTCTATAATACACAAGGACCAGACATATTGTGTACCGGGACGCTCAATCACGGACAACTTGTTCTTGATTAGGGACATGTTGGATTTGTCGAGAGGTTCTAATGTGAACTTTGGACTGGTCTCTTTAGATCAAGAGAAGGCGTTTGATAGAGTGGATCATGAGTATCTGTTTAATGTGATGTCTGTGTTTGGGTTTGGGAAGAGTTTTGTGACCTGTGTGAAGCTGTTGTATGCTGGGGCGTCATGTATGGTTAAGGTGGGAGGGGGGCTCAGTAGGCCAGTCTGGGTGAGACGGGGTATTAGACAAGGATGCCCTCTATCTGGGCAGCTGTACACACTAGCCATTGAGCCTTTTTTAGGACTGCTACGCAGGAGACTGCGGGGAGTGTGCTGGATAGGCATGGATGTGGTGACAGGAATAGCAGTCTCAGCATATGCAGATGATGTTTCTGTGATGGTCAGGGATGGGCAAGATATGCAGGAACTAGAGACCAGTCTGAAGGTGTACGAGGGAGCTTCATCAGCTAAGGTAAACTGGGGCAAGAGCAAAGCTCTGTTATGTGGGGCATGGGGGGATAGGGCTCCTCCTCTGCTTCCAGGGGGTTTGCAGTGGGGTTGTGAAGGGCTTAAAGTGTTGGGGGTGTACCTGGGCTCGGAGAGGTGGGTCAGCAAGAACTGGGAGGGGCTGTCACAGGCAGTGGTGTCAAGACTGGCCAGGTGGAGGTGGCTCCTGTCCCAAGTGTCATATAGAGGGAGGGTGCTGATAATCAACAACCTGGTGGCATCTTCCTTGTGGCATAAACTGGCTGTCCTCAACCCCCCCGCCGGTCTGCTTGCAGACCTGCAACGCAAGCTGGTGGACTTCTTTTGGTCGGGACATCACTGGCTGAAGGCAGCAGTTTTGTACATGACCGTCCACGAAGGAGGACAGGGCTTGGTGGAACTGGAGAGCAGGATGGCTGCTTTCCGACTAAAGGCGGTGCAGAGACTGCTGTACCACACTGATGTTGGCTGGAGGGAACCAGCATGCGCGCTGCTGAGGAGAGCTGGCGGATTAGGGTTGGACCGGCAGCTGTTCCTCATGAAGCTGGAGAGGCTGAGTACAGCAGGTCTCTCAGAGTTTTACTCTGCGGTGCTGAGGGCCTGGCAGCTGCTAAGGCCCACACGAGAAGGGGGTGTGGAGCCTGGGCAGTGGGTGTGGGAGGAGCCTATCTTCCACAACCCAGCCATCCCTTTGAGATCGGTTCAGTCGGCCACCCTGCAGAGGCAACTGATGGCAGGAGGTTTACAAAGGCTGGGTGACCTGAGACTGCTGGGAGAGGAGGGGTGGAAAACCCCGGAGGTCTTGGCGCAACAAACAGGAATAACGTCTCTTAGGCTGCTGGAAAGATTCCTGGAGGAGGTCCAGGAGGCACTGTCTGAGCCGGTAAGGGGGGTGTTTGAGAGGCCAAAGGGAGAGGGGCCACCAATGTTCCCGCCACTGCAGGTGACGGCAGAGACTGGAGACTGGCAAGGGGGTCTGGAGGACTTGTTAGATTTTAACACTCCGAGCCTGGGGGAGTTTGAGGGGGTGGGAGGTAAAGCCCTCTACAACCTCTGCGTTAAGGTTAGGAGCATTAGAAGCCTAACAGGAGTGAAGGCACATCAGTGGCAGGGGGTATGTGGGGCGGAGAGTATGGTGGGTTTTCGATGGAGGGCGCTCTACAAACCCCCAGTACCAAAGAGGTCAGGGGACCTCCAGTGGAGGGTTCTTCATGGAGCCCTGGCCACTAACAGCTGGTTGGCACGGGTTGATCCGGGAATTGGGCAGGGGTGTCCTTTCTGTCAAATGAAAGAAACTGTAATTCATGTGTTTTCTGTGTGCACCAGGTTAATGCCATTAATGTCTCTGTTGGAATGTCTGTGTGACAGGTTGGGGGTGGTTTTTGCTGTTGGGATGTTTATAATGGGATACAGGTATTCGAGTAAGGAGAAAGAAAAATGTGTTTTGTTGAATTTTCTGTTTGCTCAGGCAAAGTTAGCTATTTGGCTAACAAGGAGGAACAGGGTTAAAGGTGGGGGTATAACAGACCCTTTACTACTGTTTAATGGGATGGTCTCTGCGCGCCTTAGGGTTGAGTTTGAGTTCTATAAAATGATCAAATGTGTGGAGATGTTTGAGGAGATATGGTGTGTTGGGGGGGCTGTCTGTATTGCTGGGGAAGATGTTTTGGATATACGGTTGTAGGAGAGGGTTTTTGTGTATGGTGATTTGTATCATGTGGTAGAGGATATATTTTTATTTTTTATTTTAGGGGAGGGGGGGGGGGGGTGAGTTTTAAATGAATTGAGAATGTTTCAATAAAGAAAGACCAAAAGTCAAAAAGTCTCTCTCAAATTCAAATTCAAATTCAAGCTGCTTTATTGGCATGAAAAACATTGTGTCAATATTGCCAAAGCAACAATGTATACAATATACATTGTAACAAAATTATAAATGATAGCAAATAATAATATAAAATGGTAGTAAATAATAATACAAAATTAAATACAAAAATAATAACAATAAAATGGTAACAGTCTACAGTAAACATTAATAATTATAGTAATAACAATAATAGTAATAATAAGTAAGTTACTGTTTACTATGCAGATGTTATTATTCAGTGTCCCTCAGGCTATGGCAGGAAAATACATATTTGGCTGCAAGAGGAGCCATTGCTCCTTCGCCCATGAGTATTCTTAGTTTTTCCTCTGGGTTCAATTTGTAAAAATTTGGAATATATGTAGTCATTTCTGTGAATAATGAATCTCTTTGTGAGGAATATTTATCACAGTAAAGGAGAAAGTGCATCTCTGTCTCTACCTCCCCTGTCATGCAGTGACCACATACACGCTCCTCTTTGGGTAGCCATGTCTTTTTATGTCTGCCGGTTTCTATTGCCAATCGGTGGTCACTCAGCCTGTACTTGGTAAGGATCTGTCTCTGCTTCGTATCTCTGACAGAGTAGAGATAATCAGCCAATTCATATTCTCTGTTTAGGGTCAGATAGCAATTTAGTCGGCTTTGGGATTTTGTTTCGTTTTTCCAGTATTGTAAATATGATTCCTTTGATTGGTTCATAATTTTGCTTATTGGAATTCTTTCTTTTGAAGCAGTGCTGGCGTCAGCTTGGTTGGTGAGGTCCAACACCAGCTGACTGAGAGGGCTCGTTTCTGGGCTCAGCTCTTGGGCTTGAAGTGCTTTAAATTGCAGACTCGAATTTAGACTTGAATTTAGATGTAGCCAAAATTTTAATGATCTTTTCTGTATTTTCATTATTACTGGAAAACGGCCCAATTCTGCCCTACATGCATTAGTTGGTGTATTTCTCTGGACTTGTAGAATTTTCCGACAGAATTCTGCATGTAGGGCTTCAATTGGATGTTTGTCCCACATTTTAAAATCCAGTTTATTGAGTGG
>NC_050571.1:470000-487500 GCF_013265735.2 Oncorhynchus mykiss | reverse complement strand
CTCTGTCTCTCTCTGTCTCTCTCTCTCTGTCTCTCTCTCTCTGTCTCTCTCTCTCTCTGTCTCTCTCTGTCTCTCTCTCTCTCTCTGTCTCTCTCTGTCTCTCTCTCTCTCTCTGTCTCTCTCTGTCTCTCTCTCTCTCTCTCTGTCTCTCTCTGTCTCTCTCTCTCTGTCTCTCTCTCTCTCTCTGTCTCTCTCTGTCTCTCTCTCTCTCTGTCTCTCTCTCTGTCTCTCTCTCTCTGTCTCTCTCTGTCTCTCTCTCTCTCTCTCTCTCTCTCTCTCTCTCTCTCTCTCTCTCTCTCTCTCTCTCTCTCTCTCTATCTATCTATCTATCTATCTATCTATCTATCTATCTATCCCTCGCTCCCTCCCTCCCTCCCTGGGGTGGCAGGTACCCTAGTGGTTAGAGCGTTGGGCCAGTAACCGAAAGGTTACTGGATCGAATCCCCGAGTTGACAAAGTAAAAATCTGTCGTTCTGCCCCTGAGCACGGCAGTTAACCCACTGTTCCCTGGGCGCTGAAGACGTGGATGTCAAGGCAGCCCCCCCCCACCTCTCTGATTCAAAGGGGGTGGGTTAAAAACATCCCCCTTTATCTATCCCTCCTCTTCTTACCTAGTCGTAGTTTGTCCACAGATATCTCCCACTGGGAGGAGTCGTACGAGAGGTATTCAAACTGCTCATCCAGAGGAACCTCCCCTGGGTCCATTATGATGGACAGATAGCCTGTCTTTATGTCTGCTGGGTTCACCTGGAGAGAGAGAGGAGAGAGCAAGAGAAGAGGCTCAGCGAAACATGGCCAGGTGAGGTCAGAGTTCACAGTCACTCTGATTGGAGGCGATCCATGATCTCTTAGAACAGAGAGAGCCTATAGAGAGCCTATAGGAGTTCACAGGGTGTGTGTGTTCTGACCCGTTTGACGTTGCAGAAGATGAGGATGAGTAGAGCACAGAAGAACACAGCGAAGACGCCTGTCCCGATCAGAATCACGATCTCCACGTTAGCCCTGTCACTGGAACCTGGGATAAACAACAACAACATCAGCCCTGTCACTGGAACCTGGGATAAACAACAACAACATTAGCCCTGTCACTGGAACCTGGGATAAACAACAACAACATTAGCCTTGTCACTGGAACCTGGTGAGATAAACAACAACAACATTAGCCCTGTCACTGGAACCTGGTGAGATAAACAACAACAACATTAGCCCTGTCACTGGAACCTGGGATAAACAACAACAACATTAGCTCTGTCACTGGAACCTGGTGAGATAAACAACAACAACATTAGCCCTGTCACTGGAACCTGGGATAAACAACAACAACATTAGCCCTGTCACTGGAATCTGGTGAGATAAACAACAACAACATTACCACTGTCACTGGAACCTGGTGAGATAAACAACAACAACAACATTAGCCCTGTCACTGGAACCTGGTGAGATAAACAACAACAACATTAGCACTGTCACTGGAACCTGGTGAGATAAACAACAACAACATTAGCTCTGTCACTGGAACCTGGTGAGATAAACAACAACAACATTAACCCTGTCACTGGAACCTGGTGAGATAAACAACAACAACATTAGCTATGTCACTGGAACCTGGGATAAACAACAACAACATTAGCCCTGTCACTGGAACGTGGTGAGATAAACAACAACATCAGCCCTGTCACTGGAACCTGGTGAGATAAACAACAACAACATTAGCCCTGTCATTGGAACCTGGGATAAACAACAACAACATTAGCCCTGTCACTAGAACCTGGTGAGATAAACAACAACAACATTAGCCCTGTCACTGGAACCTGGTGAGATAAACAACAACAACATTAGCTCTGTCACTGGAACCTGGGATAAACAACAACAACATTAGCCCTGTCACTAGAACCTGGGATAAACAACAACAACATTAGCCCTGTCACTGGAACCTGGTGAGATAAACAACAACAACATCAGCCCTGTCACTGGAACCTGGTGGGATAAACAACAACAACATTAGCCCTGTCACTGGAACCTGGGATAAACAACAACAACATCAGCCCTGTCATTGGAACCTGGTGAGATAAATGAAACCTGGAGGGATGAATGGAACCTGGAGGGATGAATGGAACCTGGAGGGATGAATGGAACCTGGAGGGATGAATGGAACCTGGAGGGATGAATGGAACCTAGAGGGATAAATGGAACCTGGAGGGATGAATGGAACCTGGAGGGGAACCTGGAGGGATAAATGGAACCTGGAGGGATGAATGGAACCTGGAGGGGAACCTGGAGGGATAAATGGAACCTGGAGGGATAAATGCAACCTGGAGGGATAAATGGAACAGGGAGGGTGAATGGAACCTGGAGGGGAACCTGGAGGGATAAATGCAACCTGGAGGGATAAATGGAACAGGGAGGGTGAATGGAACAGGGAGGGTGAATGGAACCTGGAGGGGAACCTGGAGGGATAAATGCAACCTGGAGGGATAAATGGAACCTGGAGGGATGAGTTCTCAGAGGGGATGCTATAACCAGTTAAATATCAATTTAGTTCATTATTTTTCACCAGCTAACCCACTGAATAATAACCTGAATCATGTATCACCAGCTAACCCACTGAATAATAACCTGAATCATGTATCATCAGCTAACCCACTGAATAATAACCTGAATCATGTATCGCCAGCTATCCCACTGAATAATAACCTGAATCATGTATCATCAGCTATCCCACTGAATAATAACCTGAATCATGTATCATCAGCTATCCCACTGAATAATAACCTGAATCATTTATCATCAGCTATCCCACTGAATAATAACCTGAATCATTTATCATCAGCTATCCCACTGAATAATAACCTGAATCATGTATCATCAGCTAGCCGGCAAGTAGCCTAGTGGTTAGAGTGTAGAGGCGGCAGGGTAGCCTAGTGGTTAGAGTGTAGAGGTGGCAAGTAGCCTAGTGATTAGAGTGTAGAGGCGGCAGGTAGCCTAGTGGTTAGAGTGTAGAGGCGGCAGGTAGCCTAGTGGTTAGAGTGTAGAGGTGGCAGGTAGCCTATTGGTTAGAGTGTAGAGGTGGCACGTAGCCTAGTGGTTAGAGTGTAGAGGTGGCAGGTAGCCTAGTGGTTAGAGTGTAGAGGCGGCAGGTAGCCTAGTGGTTAGAGTGTAGAGGTGGCAGGTAGCCTAGTGGTTAGAGTGTAGAGGTGGCACGTAGCCTAGTGGTTAGAGTGTAGAGGTGGCAGGTAACCTAGTGGTTAGAGTGTAGAGATGGCAGGTAGCCTAGTGGTTAGAGTGTAGATGTGGCAGGTAGCCTAGTGGTTAGAGCGTAGAGACAGCAGGTAGCCTAGTGGTTAGAGTGTAGAGGTGGCAGGTAGCCTAGTGGTTAGAGTGTTGAACTAGTAACCAGAAGGTTGCAAGATTGAATCCCTTTGAATCTGTCCCTGAACAGGCAGTTAACCCACTGTTCCTAGGACGTCATTGAAAATAAGAGTTTGTTCTTAACTGACTTGCCTAGTTAAATAAAGGTAAAATAAATGTATTATAATAATAAGTTAAATCATTCATCACTGTGTATCTGATATCTAATATCTGTTCTCAATGACATGAAGCATTTCACTGGACCTGCTATACCATCTACAGTATACCATCTATACCATCTATACCATCTACAGTATACCATCTATACCATCTATACCATCTATACCATCGACAGTATACCATCTATATCATATATACCATCTACAGTATACCATCTATACCATCTATACCATCTATACAATCTACAGTATCCCATCTATACCATCTATACCATCTACAGTATACCATCTATACCATCTACAGTATACCATCTATACCATCTACAGTATACAATCTATACCATCTATACCATCTACAGTATATCATCTATACCATCTATACCATCTATACCATCTACAGTATACCATCTATACCATCTATACCATCTACAGTATACCATCTATACCATCTATACCATCTACAGTATACCATCTATATCATCTATACCATCTACAGTATACCATCTATACCATCTATATCATCTATAACATCTACAGTATACCATCTATATCATCTATACCATCTACAGTATACCATCTATACCATCTATATCATCTATACTATCTACAGTATACCATCTATACCATCTATAACATCTACAGTATACCATCTATACCATCTATATCATCTATAACATCTACAGTATATTGTCTATACCATCTATAACATCTACAGTATACCATCTATATCATCTATACCATCTACAGTATACCATCTATATCATCTATACCATCTACAGTATACCATCTATATCATCTATACCATCTACAGTATACCATCTATACCATCTATATCATCTATACCATCTACAGTATACCATCTATACCATCTATATCATCGATTCCATCTACAGTATACCATCTATATCATCTATACCATCTGGACCATCTGGACCTGCTACACCATCTATACCATCTAGACCTGCTATACCATCTATACCATCTGGAGCTGCAATACCATCTACACAATCTAGACCATCTGGACCTGCAATACCATCTAGACCATCTATAACATCTATACCATCTGGACCTGCTATACAATCTTTACCATCTATACCATCTGGACCTGCTATACCATCTATACCATCTGGACCTGCTATACCATCTATACCATCTAGACCTGCTACACCATCTATACCATCTAGACCATCTGGACCTGCTATACCATCTATAGCATCTGGACCATCTATACCATCTGGACCTGCTATACCATCTAGACAATCTATACAATCTGGACCTGCCATACAATCTATACCATCTGGACCATCTATACCATCTATAACATCTATACCATCTGGACCTGCTACACCATCTATACCATCTGGACCATCTATACCATCTGGACCATCTATACCATCTAGACCATCTGGACCTGCTATACATTCTGGACCTGCTATACCATCTGGACCTGCTGTACCATCTAGACCATCTAGACCATCTGAACCATCTATACCATCTATACCATCTATACCATCTGGACCTGCTATATCATCTATACCATCTAGACCATCTGGACCTGCTATACCATCTAGACCATCTATACCATCTGGACCTGCTATACCATCTAGACCATCTAGACCATCTGGATCTGCTATACCATCTATACCATCTGGACCATCTATACCATATGGACCTGCTATACCATCTGGACAATCTATACCATCTGGACCTGCTATACCATCTATACCATCTGGACAATCTATACCATCTATACCAGCTTGACCTGCTACACCATCTATACCATCTGGACATTCTATACCATCTATACCATCTGGACCATCTAGACCATCTGGACCTGCTATACCATCTGGACCTGCTATACCATCTATACCATCTCAACCATCTATACCATCTGGACCATCTATACCATCTGGACCATCTGGACCTGCTATACCATCTGGACCATCTATACCATCTATACCATCTGGACCATCTATAACATCTGGACCTGCTATACCATCTAGACCATCTATACCATCTGGACCTGCTATACCATCTGGACCATCTAGACCATCTGGACCTGCTATACCATCTGCTAAAAATGTGTACACAACTAATTAACTTTGATTTAGCTGTTTTAGGAAATAGAAGGACACTGTTGTTGGAGACAGAGGAAGGTGTGGACGCAGATGTGTGTGTACGTGTGTGTGTGTGTATGTCTGTATGTGTGTGTGTGTGAAGGCTGTGTGTGTGTGTATGTCTGTATGTGTGTGTGTCTGAAGGCTGTGTGTGTGTGTGTGTTTGTGTGTGTGTATGTTTGTATATGTGTGTGTCTGAAGGCTGTGTGTGTGTGTGTGTTTGTGTGTGTGTATGTTTGTATATGTGTGTGTCTGAAGGCTGTGTGTGTGTGTGTGTTTGTGTGTGTGTATGTTTGTATGTGTGTGTGTCTGAAGGCTGTGTGTGTGTGTGTTCCTGTCTCACCCAGCACTGTGACGGCAGCGGAGGAGTGTGCGCAGCCCCTCTGATTACAGGCGGTGCAGGTGTAGAGACCGGCGTCCTCTTCTCTGACTCGCTGGATACTCAAAGTCCTGTTGGCGTCCTGTAGCTGCAGTCCTACACACACACACACACACACACACACACACACACACACACACACACAGCTGTCAATCACTGACACAAACACACACGTAAGCGTGCACTTCCGCACACACCCACACCACTCTGACAAACACACACACACACACACCACTCTGACAAACACACACACACACACCACTCTGACAAACACACACACACACATACACTCACCTAGTCTTGCTTGTCTGCTAACCTGACAACTACTCAGATTGATGTAGCCAGCCCAGCCAATCCTCCCCCCTCCCTCCCTCCCCCTCTATCACTCTATCACTCATTCTCTCCACATGTCATGTGTTTAATGTCTCCAAAGTACAAGTCCCCAACTGTCTGTAACCCTGCCAGGTTGTCACTCAATCCGACCCTCTGACCTCTAATGCCTCAAAGACACACTGTGGAAGCTGATGTCTCATGTCTTCAGCTACAGGTGTGTGTGTGTGTGTGTGTGTGTGTGTGTGTGTGTGTGTGTGTGTGTGTGTGTGTGTGTGTGTGTGTGTGTCGCTCAGGTGTTAGTGTCTTCCCAGGTATGTGCTGTAGGGTGACATTATCCCTGTGTGATTGACAGGGCTGCTTGAGTGTCTATTCCTTTACCCAGAAGGAAGAGAGGAAGAGGAAAGAGGGAGACACATGGAGAGAGGGAGACACAGGGAGAGAGGGAGACACAGGGAGAGAGAGGGAGACAGAGGAAGAGAGAGGGACACAGGGAGAGAGAGGGAGACACAGGGAGAGAGAGGGAGACACAGGGAGAGAGGGAGACACAGGGAGAGAGAGGGAGACAGGGAGAGAGAGGGAGACACATGGAGAGAGGGAGACACAGGGAGAGAGGGAGACACAAGGAGAGAGGGAGACACAAGGAGAGAGGGAGACACAGGGAGCGAGAGGGAGACACAGGGAGAGAGAGGGAGACAGATGTGACAGAGGGAGAGAGGGAGAGACGCAGGGAGAGAGAGGAATAGAGAAGGAGAAACAGGGAGAGAGAGGGAGGCACAGGGAGAGAGAGGGAGACACAGGGAGAGATAGGGAGACACAGGTAGAGAGGGAGAGAGGGAGACGCAGGGAGACGCAGGGAGACAGAAGGAAACAGAGGGAGACAGAGGGAGACAGAGGGAGACAGAAGGAGAGAGGGAGACAGAGATAGACAGAGGGAGACAGAGGGAGACAGAAGGAGAGAGGGAGGAAGATCCTCGACTTCGGCGATGTCATTTACAAAATGGCCTCCAACACTCTACTCAGCAAACTGGATGCAGTCGATCACAGTGCCATCCGTTTTGTCACCAAATCACCTTATACCACCCACCAGTGCGACCTGTACGCTCTCATTGGTTGGCCCTCGCTACATATTCGTCGCCAAACCCACTGGCTCCAGGTCATCTACAAGTCTTTGCTAGGTAAAGCTCCACCTTATCTCAGCTCACTGGTCACCATAGCAGCACCCACCCGTAGCATACGTTCCAGCAGGTGTATCTCACTGACCATCCCCAAAGCCAACACCTCATTTGGCCGCCTTTCCTTCCAGTTCTCTGCTTCCAATGACTGGAACCAATTGCAAAAATCACTGAAGCTGGAGACTTTTATTTATTGCCTATCTCCTTTTCAATTCTGTTATTGACTGTATGTTTGTTTATTCCACGTGTAACTCTGTTGTTGTTTCTGTCGCACTGCTTTGCTTTATCTTGGCCAGGTCGCAATTGTAAATGAGAACTTGATCTGGTCTACCTGGTTAAATAAAGGTGATCTGGTCTACCTGGTTAAATAAAGGTGATGTGGCCTACCTGGTTAAATAAAGGTGATCTGGTCTACCTGGTTAAATAAAGGTGATCTGGTCTACCTGGTTAAATAAAGGTGATCTGGCCTACCTGGTTAAATAAAGGTGATCTGGTCTACCTGGTTAAATAAAGGTGATCTGGTCTACCTGGTTAAATAAAGGTGACCTGGTCTACCTGGTTAAATAAAGGTGACCTGGTCTACCTGGTTAAATAAAGGTGACCTGGTCTACCTGGTTAAATAAAGGTGACCTGGTCTACCTGGTTAAATAAAGGTGACCTGGTCTACCTGGTTAAATAAAGGTGATCTGGTCTACCTGGTTAAATAAAGGTGACCTGGTCTACCTGGTTAAATAAAGGTGACCTGGTCTACCTGGTTAAATAAAGGTGACCTGGTCTACCTGGTTAAATAAAGGTGATCTGGTCTACCTGGTTAAATAAAGGTGATCTGGTCTACCTGGTTAAATAAAGGTGATCTGGTCTACCTGGTTAAATAAAGGTGACCTGGTCTACCTGGTTAAATAAAGGTGAAATAAAAAATACATACAATTAAAATGCTCTGGCTAAACAGGTGTGTGTGTGTGTGTGTGTGTGTGTGTGTGTGTGTGTGTGTGTGTGTGTGTGTGTGTGTGTGTGTGTGTGTGTGTGTGTGTGTGTGTGTGTGTGTGTGTGTGTATGTACCTACCTGACATTTGGTGCAGGGGCTGGTTGTCTTTGAACCAGGAGAGGTGTGGTGAAGGAGTTCCCATTACATCACACTCCATCAGGAGAGACTCACTGATGTTCACTGTCTGATTGGTCGGGTTGTGTCTGTACCAGGGGGCTTCTAGAGCTGAGGGGGATAGAATGATAGGAGAGAGAGAAAGAGGAGAGGAGAGGAGAGAGAGAGGAGAGGAGAGGAGAGGAGAGGAGAGGAGAGGAAAGGAGAGAGAGGAGAGGAGAGGAAAGGAGAGAGAGAGAGGAGAGGAAAGGAGAGAGAGGAGAGGAAAGGAAAGGAGAGAGAGTAGAGGAAAGGAGAGAGAGAGAGGAGAGGAAAGGAGAGAGAGGAGAGGAAAGGAGAGAGAGAGGAGTGGAAAGGAGAGAGAGAGAGGAGAGGAAAGGAGAGAGAGAGGAGAGGAGAGGAGAGAGAGAGGAGAGGAAAGATGAGAGAGAGAGGAGAGGAAAGGAGAGAGAGAGGAGAGGAGAGGTGAGAAATAGTTCATTCCAAATTGACTGAAGGACAAAGAGACGAATCAGCAGGAGGGGGGTGGAGAATTAAGGTGTCAGGACTGGACATGAATGAAGCATTAGTGTGGAAATTAGGGACTAGTCTATATTTAATCCCTTCCTCTGAGGGACTAGTATATATTTAATCCCTTCCTCTGAGGGACTAGTCTATATTTAATCCCTTCCTCTGGGGGACTAGTCTATATTTAATCCCTTCCTCTGAGGGACTAGTCTATATTTAATCCCTTCCTCTGAGGGACTAGTCTATATTTAATCCCCTCTGAGGGACTAGTCTATATTTAATCCCTTCCTCTGAGGGACTAGTCTATATTTAATCCCCTCTGGGGGACTAGTCTATATTTAATCCCTTCCTCTGAGGGACTAGTCTATATTTAATCCCTTCCTATGAGGGACTAGTCTATATTTAATCCCCTCTGAGGGACTAGTCTATATTTAATCCCTTCCTCTGAGGGACTAGTCTATATTTAATCCCTTCCTCTGAGGGACTAGTCTATATTTAATCCCCTCTGAGGGACTAGTCTATATTTAATCCCTTCCTCTGAGGGACTAGTCTATATTTAATCCCCTCTGGGGGACTAGTCTATATTTAATTCCTTCCTCTGAGGGACTAGTCTATATTTAATCCCTTCCTCTGAGGGAATAGTCTATATTTAATCCCTTCCTCTGAGGGACTAGTCTACATTTAATCCCTTCCTCTGAGGGACTAGTCTATATTTAATCCCTTCCTCTGAGGGACTAGTCTATATTTAATCCCCTCTTCTGAGGGACGAGTCTATATTTAATCCCTTCCTCTGAGGGACTAGTCTATATTTAATCCCTTCCTCTGAGGGACTAGTCTATATTTAATCCCTTCCTCTGAGGGACTAGTCTATATTTAATCCCTTCCTCTGAGGGACTAGTCTATATTTAATCCCTTCCTCTGAGGGACTAGTCTATATTTAATCCCTTCCTCTGAGGGACTAGTCTATATTTAATCCCTTCCTCTGAGGGACTAGTCTATATTTAATCCCTTCCTCTGAGGGACTAGTCTATATTTAATCCCTTCCTCTGAGGGACTAGTCTATATTTAATCCCTTCCTCTGAGGGACTAGTCTATATTTAATCCCTTCCTCTGAGGGACTAGTCTATATTTAATCCCTTCCTCTGAGGGACTAGTCTATATTTAATCCCTTCATCTGAGGGACTAGTCTATATTTAATCCCTTCCTCTGAGGGACTAGTCTATATTTAATCCCTTCCTCTGAGGGACTAGTCTATATTTAATCCCTTCCTCTGAGAGACTAGTCTATATTTAATCCCTTCATCTGAGGGACTAGTCTATATTTAATCCCTTCCTCTGAGGGACTAGTCTATATTTAATCCCTTCCTCTGAGGGACTAGTCTATATTTAATCCCTTCCTCTGAGGGACTAGTCTACATTTAATCCCTTCCTCTGAGGGACTAGTCTATATTTAATCCCTTCCTCTGAGGGACTAGTCTATATTTAATCCCTTCCTCTGAGGGACTAGTCTATATTTAATCCCTTCCTCTGAGCGACTAGTCTATATTTAATCCCTTCCTCTGAGGGACTAGTCTATATTTAATCCCTTCCTCTGAGGGATTAGTCTATATTTAATCCCTTCCTCTGAGGGACTAGTCTATATGTAATCACTTCCTCTGAGAGACTAGTCTATATTTAATCCCTTCATCTGAGGGACTAGTCTATATTTAATCCCCTCCTCTGAGGGACTAGTCTATATTTAATCCCTTCCTCTGAGGGACTAGTCTATATGTAATCACTTCCCCCCTGGACTAGTCTATATTTAATCCCTTCCTCTGAGGGACTAGTCTATATTTAATCCCTTCCTCTGAGGGACTAGTCTATATTTAATTCCTTCCTCTGAGGGACTAGTCTATATTTAATCCCTTCCTCTGAGAGACTAGTCTATATTTAATCCCTTCATCTGAGGGACTAGTCTATATTTAATCCCTTCCTCTGAGGGACTAGTCTATATTTAATCCCTTCCTCTGAGGGACTAGTCTATATTTAATCCCTTCCTCTGAGGGACTAGTCTATATTTAATCCCTTCATCTGAGGGACTAGTCTATATTTAATCCCTTCATCTGAGGGACTAGTCTATATTTAATCCCTTCCTCTGAGGGACTAGTCTATATTTAATCCCTTCATCTGAGGGACTAGTCTATATTTAATCCTTTCATCTGAGGGACTAGTCTATATTTAATCCCTTCCTCTGAGGGACTAGTCTATATTTAATCCCTTCATCTGAGGGACGAGTCTATATTTAATCCCTTCCTCTGAGGGACTAGTCTATATTTAATCCCTTCCTCTGAGGGACTAGTCTATATTTAATCCCTTCCTCTGAGGGACTAGTCTATATTTAATCCCTTCCTCTGAGGGACTAGTCTATATTTAATCCCTTCCTCTGAGGGACTAGTCTATATTTAATCCCTTCCTCTGAGGGACTAGTCTATATTTAATCCCTTCATCTGAGGGACTAGTCTATATTTAATCCCTTCCTCTGAGGGACTAGTCTATATTTAATCCCTTCCTCTGAGGGACTAGTCTATATTTAATCCCTTCCTCTGAGAGACTAGTCTATATTTAATCCCTTCATCTGAGGGACTAGTCTATATTTAATCCCTTCCTCTGAGGGACTAGTCTATATTTAATCCCTTCCTCTGAGGGACTAGTCTATATTTAATCCCTTCCTCTGAGGGACTAGTCTACATTTAATCCCTTCCTCTGAGGGACTAGTCTATATTTAATCCCTTCCTCTGAGGGACTAGTCTATATTTAATCCCTTCCTCTGAGGGACTAGTCTATATTTAATCCCTTCCTCTGAGCGACTAGTCTATATTTAATCCCTTCCTCTGAGGGACTAGTCTATATTTAATCCCTTCCTCTGAGGGATTAGTCTATATTTAATCCCTTCCTCTGAGGGACTAGTCTATATGTAATCACTTCCTCTGAGAGACTAGTCTATATTTAATCCCTTCATCTGAGGGACTAGTCTATATTTAATCCCCTCCTCTGAGGGACTAGTCTATATTTAATCCCTTCCTCTGAGGGACTAGTCTATATGTAATCACTTCCCCCCTGGACTAGTCTATATTTAATCCCTTCCTCTGAGGGACTAGTCTATATTTAATCCCTTCCTCTGAGGGACTAGTCTATATTTAATTCCTTCCTCTGAGGGACTAGTCTATATTTAATCCCTTCCTCCGAGGGACTAGTCTATATTTAATCCCTTCCTCTGAGGGACTAGTCTATATTTAATCCCTTCCTCTTAGGGACTAGTCTATTTTTAATCCCTTCCTCTGAGGGACTAGTCTATATGTAATCCCTTCCTCTGGGGGACTAGTCTATATTTAATCCCTTCCTCTGAGGGATTAGTCTATATTTAATCCCTTCCTCTGAGGGACTAGTCTATATTTAATCCCTTCCTCTGAGGGACTAGTCTATATTTAATCCCTTCCTCTGAGGGACTAGTCTATATTTAATCCCTTCCTCTGAGGGACTAGTCTACATTTAATCCCTTCCTCTGAGGGACTAGTCTATATTTAATCCCTTCCTCTGAGGGACTAGTCTATATGTAATCACTTCCTCTGAGAGACTAGTCTATATTTAATCCCTTCATCTGAGGGACTAGTCTATATTTAATCCCCTCCTCTGAGGGACTAGTCTATATTTAATCCCTTCCTCTGAGGGACTAGTCTATATGTAATCACTTCCCCCCTGGACTAGTCTATATTTAATCCCTTCCTCTGAGGGACTAGTCTATATTTAATCCCTTCCTCTGAGGGACTAGTCTATATTTAATTCCTTCCTCTGAGGGACTAGTCTATATTTAATCCCTTCCTCCGAGGGACTAGTCTATATTTAATCCCTTCCTCTGAGGGACTAGTCTATATTTAATCCCTTCCTCTTAGGGACTAGTCTATTTTTAATCCCTTCCTCTGAGGGACTAGTCTATATGTAATCCCTTCCTCTGGGGGACTAGTCTATATTTAATCCCTTCCTCTGAGGGATTAGTCTATATTTAATCCCTTCCTCTGAGGGACTAGTCTATATTTAATCCCTTCCTCTGAGGGACTAGTCTATATTTAATCCCTTCCTCTGAGGGACTAGTCTATATTTAATCCCTTCCTCTGAGAGACTAGTCTATATTTAATCCCTTCATCTGAGGGACTAGTCTATATTTAATCCCTTCCTCTGAGGGACTAGTCTATATTTAATCCCTTCCTCTGAGGGACTAGTCTATATTTAATCCCTTCCTCTGAGAGACTAGTCTATATTTAATCCCTTCATCTGAGGGACTAGTCTATATTTAATCCCTTCCTCTGAGGGACTAGTCTATATTTAATCCCTTCCTCTGAGGGACTAGTCTATATTTAATCCCTTCATCTGAGGGACTAGTCTATATTTAATCCTTTCATCTGAGGGACTAGTCTATATTTAATCCCTTCCTCTGAGGGACTAGTCTATATTTAATCCCTTCCTCTTAGGGACTAGTCTATTTTTAATCCCTTCCTCTGAGAGACTAGTCTATATTTAATCCCTTCATCTGAGGGACTAGTCTATATTTAATCCCCTCCTCTGAGGGACTAGTCTATATTTAATCCCTTCCTCTGAGGGACTAGTCTATATGTAATCACTTCCCCCCTGGACTAGTCTATATTTAATCCCTTCCTCTGAGGGACTAGTCTATATTTAATCCCTTCCTCTGAGGGACTAGTCTATATTTAATTCCTTCCTCTGAGGGACTAGTCTATATTTAATCCCTTCCTCCGAGGGACTAGTCTATATTTAATCCCTTCCTCTGAGGGACTAGTCTATATTTAATCCCTTCCTCTTAGGGACTAGTCTATTTTTAATCCCTTCCTCTGAGGGACTAGTCTATATGTAATCCCTTCCTCTGGGGGACTAGTCTATATTTAATCCCTTCCTCTGAGGGATTAGTCTATATTTAATCCCTTCCTCTGAGGGACTAGTCTATATTTAATCCCTTCCTCTGAGGGACTAGTCTATATTTAATCCCTTCCTCTGAGGGACTAGTCTATATTTAATCCCTTCCTCTGAGAGACTAGTCTATATTTAATCCCTTCATCTGAGGGACTAGTCTATATTTAATCCCTTCCTCTGAGGGACTAGTCTATATTTAATCCCTTCCTCTGAGGGACTAGTCTATATTTAATCCCTTCCTCTGAGAGACTAGTCTATATTTAATCCCTTCATCTGAGGGACTAGTCTATATTTAATCCCTTCCTCTGAGGGACTAGTCTATATTTAATCCCTTCCTCTGAGGGACTAGTCTATATTTAATCCCTTCATCTGAGGGACTAGTCTATATTTAATCCTTTCATCTGAGGGACTAGTCTATATTTAATCCCTTCCTCTGAGGGACTAGTCTATATTTAATCCCTTCCTCTTAGGGACTAGTCTATTTTTAATCCCTTCCTCTGAGGGACTAGTCTATATGTAATCCCTTCCTCTGGGGGACTAGTCTATATTTAATCCCTTCCTCTGAGGGATTAGTCTATATTTAATCCCTTCCTCTGAGGGACTAGTCTATATTTAATCCCTTCCTCTGAGGGACTAGTCTATATTTAATCCCTTCATCTGAGGGACTAGTCTATATTTAATCCCTTCATCTGAGGGACTAGTCTATATTTAATCCCTTCCTCTGAGGGACTAGTCTATATTTAATCCCTTCATCTGAGGGACTAGTCTATATTTAATCCTTTCATCTGAGGGACTAGTCTATATTTAATCCCTTCCTCTGAGGGACTAGTCTATATTTAATCCCTTCATCTGAGGGACGAGTCTATATTTAATCCCTTCCTCTGAGGGACTAGTCTATATTTAATCCCTTCCTCTGAGGGACTAGTCTATATTTAATCCCTTCCTCTGAGGGACTAGTCTATATTTAATCCCTTCCTCTGAGGGACTAGTCTATATTTAATCCCTTCCTCTGAGGGACTAGTCTATATTTAATCCCTTCCTCTGAGGGACTAGTCTATATTTAATCCCTTCATCTGAGGGACTAGTCTATATTTAATCCCTTCCTCTGAGGGACTAGTCTATATTTAATCCCTTCCTCTGAGGGACTAGTCTATATTTAATCCCTTCCTCTGAGAGACTAGTCTATATTTAATCCCTTCATCTGAGGGACTAGTCTATATTTAATCCCTTCCTCTGAGGGACTAGTCTATATTTAATCCCTTCCTCTGAGGGACTAGTCTATATTTAATCCCTTCCTCTGAGGGACTAGTCTACATTTAATCCCTTCCTCTGAGGGACTAGTCTATATTTAATCCCTTCCTCTGAGGGACTAGTCTATATTTAATCCCTTCCTCTGAGGGACTAGTCTATATTTAATCCCTTCCTCTGAGCGACTAGTCTATATTTAATCCCTTCCTCTGAGGGACTAGTCTATATTTAATCCCTTCCTCTGAGGGATTAGTCTATATTTAATCCCTTCCTCTGAGGGACTAGTCTATATGTAATCACTTCCTCTGAGAGACTAGTCTATATTTAATCCCTTCATCTGAGGGACTAGTCTATATTTAATCCCCTCCTCTGAGGGACTAGTCTATATTTAATCCCTTCCTCTGAGGGACTAGTCTATATGTAATCACTTCCCCCCTGGACTAGTCTATATTTAATCCCTTCCTCTGAGGGACTAGTCTATATTTAATCCCTTCCTCTGAGGGACTAGTCTATATTTAATTCCTTCCTCTGAGGGACTAGTCTATATTTAATCCCTTCCTCCGAGGGACTAGTCTATATTTAATCCCTTCCTCTGAGGGACTAGTCTATATTTAATCCCTTCCTCTTAGGGACTAGTCTATTTTTAATCCCTTCCTCTGAGGGACTAGTCTATATGTAATCCCTTCCTCTGGGGGACTAGTCTATATTTAATCCCTTCCTCTGAGGGATTAGTCTATATTTAATCCCTTCCTCTGAGGGACTAGTCTATATTTAATCCCTTCCTCTGAGGGACTAGTCTATATTTAATCCCTTCCTCTGAGGGACTAGTCTATATTTAATCCCTTCCTCTGAGAGACTAGTCTATATTTAATCCCTTCATCTGAGGGACTAGTCTATATTTAATCCCTTCCTCTGAGGGACTAGTCTATATTTAATCCCTTCCTCTGAGGGACTAGTCTATATTTAATCCCTTCCTCTGAGGGACTAGTCTATATTTAATCCCTTCCTCTGAGAGACTAGTCTATATTTAATCCCTTCATCTGAGGGACTAGTCTATATTTAATCCCTTCCTCTGAGGGACTAGTCTATATTTAATCCCTTCCTCTGAGGGACTAGTCTATATTTAATCCCTTCCTCTGAGGGACTAGTCTATATTTAATCCCTTCATCTGAGGGACTAGTCTATATTTAATCCCTTCATCTGAGGGACTAGTCTATATTTAATCCCTTCCTCTGAGGGACTAGTCTATATTTAATCCCTTCATCTGAGGGACTAGTCTATATTTAATCCTTTCATCTGAGGGACTAGTCTATATTTAATCCCTTCCTCTGAGGGACTAGTCTATATTTAATCCCTTCATCTGAGGGACGAGTCTATATTTAATCCCTTCCTCTGAGGGACTAGTCTATATTTAATCCCTTCCTCTGAGGGACTAGTCTATATTTAATCCCTTCCTCTGAGGGACTAGTCTATATTTAATCCCTTCCTCTGAGGGACTAGTCTATATTTAATCCCTTCCTCTGAGGGACTAGTCTATATTTAATCCCTTCCTCTGAGGGACTAGTCTATATTTAATCCCTTCATCTGAGGGACTAGTCTATATTTAATCCCTTCCTCTGAGGGACTAGTCTATATTTAATCCCTTCCTCTGAGGGACTAGTCTATATTTAATCCCTTCCTCTGAGAGACTAGTCTATATTTAATCCCTTCATCTGAGGGACTAGTCTATATTTAATCCCTTCCTCTGAGGGACTAGTCTATATTTAATCCCTTCCTCTGAGGGACTAGTCTATATTTAATCCCTTCCTCTGAGGGACTAGTCTACATTTAATCCCTTCCTCTGAGGGACTAGTCTATATTTAATCCCTTCCTCTGAGGGACTAGTCTATATTTAATCCCTTCCTCTGAGGGACTAGTCTATATTTAATCCCTTCCTCTGAGGGACTAGTCTATATTTAATCCCTTCCTCTGAGGGACTAGTCTATATTTAATCCCTTCCTCTGAGGGATTAGTCTATATTTAATCCCTTCCTCTGAGGGACTAGTCTATATGTAATCACTTCCCCCCTGGACTAGTCTATATTTAATCCCTTCCTCTGAGGGAATAGTCTATATTTAATCCCTTCCTCTGAGGGACTAGTCTATATTTAATCCCCTC
>NC_050571.1:452500-465000 GCF_013265735.2 Oncorhynchus mykiss | reverse complement strand
GATTCCATGCTACTCTGACTCTGGTTGTCCTTGTTGTCCTGGTTGTCCTGGTTGATTCCATGCTACTCTGGCTCTGGTTGTCCTGGTTGTCCTGGTTGTTTCCATGCTACTCTGATTCTGGTTGTCCTGGTTGTTTCCATGCTACTCTGACCCTGGTTGTCCTGGCAGTCCTGGTTGTTTCCATGCATACTCTGACTCTGGTTGTCCTGGTTGTCCTGATTGTCCTGGTTGTTTCCATGCTACTCTGACTATGGTTGTCCTGGTTGTCCTGATTGTCCTGGTTGTTTCCATGCTACTCTGGCTCTGGTTGTCCTGGTCTCCCTGGTTGATTCCATGCTACTCTGGCTCTTGTTGTCCTGGTTGATTCCATGCTACTCTGGCTCTGGTTGTCCTGGTTGTCCTGGTTGTTTCCATGCTACTCTGGCTCTGGTTGTCCTGGTTTTCCTGGTTGCCCTGGTTTTCCATGCTACTCTGGCTCTTGTTGTCCTGGTTGTACTGGTTGTTTCCATGCTACTCTGACTCTGGTTGTCCTTGTTGTCCTGGTTGTCCTGGTTGTCCTGGTTGTCCTGGTTGTCCTGGTTTTCCATGCTACTCTGGCTCTTGTTGTCCTGGTTGCCTTGGTTGTTTCCATGCTACTCTGGCTCTTGTTGTCTTGGTTGTCCTGGTTGTTTCCATGCTACTCTGTCTCTGGTTGTCCTGGTTGTCCTTGTTGTCCTGGTGTGGCTGTGTTCTGCTGGTTGATTCCATGCTACTCTGTCTCTTGTTGTCCTGGTTGTCCTGGTTGATTCCATGCTACTCTGGCTCTTGTTGTCCTGGTTGTCCTGGTTGTTTCCATGCTACTCTGGCTCTGGTTGTCCTGGTTGTTTCCATGCTACTCTGTCTCTTGTTGTCCTGGTTGTCCTGGTTGATTCCATGCTACTCTGGCTCTGGTTGTCCTGGTTGTCCTGGTTGTCCTTGTTGTCCTGGTTGATTCCATGCTACTCTGGCTCTTGTTGTCCTGGTGTTGCTGTGTTGTGCTGGTTGATGAGAACACGGTCTCTGTAGAACTTGACGTGACTCAAACCTTTCCGCTGCCAAGCCTGCCACTCCCTCACAACAGGAACTGACCTCACAGGTGTGACCCACAACAGGAACTGACCTCACAGGTGTGACCCACAACAGGAACTGACCTCACAGGTGTGACCCACAACAGGACATTTGCTGTGTGTGCGTTTGCATTTGTGTGTGTGAGTGTCCGTTCATCTGTGTGTGTGTGTGTGTGTGTGTGTGTGTGTGTGTGTGTGTGTGTGTGTGTGTGTGTTTGTGTGTGTGTGTGTGTGTGTGTGTGTGTGTGTGTGTGTGTGTGTGTGTGTGTGTGTTTATGTGTGTGTGTGTGTGCGTGCGTGCGAGTGTCCGTTCGTCTGTGTGTGTGTGTGTGTATGTGTGTGTATATGTGTGTGTTTATGTGTGTGTGTGTGTGTGTATGTGTGTGTATATGTGTGTGTTTATGTGTGTGTGTGTGTGTGCGCGTGCGTGCGTGTGTGCGTGTGTTTATTCCCATTTTCCTCAGGAAGTGTGCTCAGGAAGAGGGTTCAAAATATTTTTAGTGTGGAAACAGGGACACTAGGTGAAAACGCTCCAGTTCAGGGTTAGGGGACACTGGGTAAAACGCTCCAGTTCAGGGTTAGGGGACACTGGGTAAAACGCTCCAGTTCAGGGTTAGGGGACACTGGGTAAAACGCTCCAGTTCAGGGTTAGGGGACACTGGGTAAAACGCTCCAGTTCAGGGTTAGGGGACACTAGGTGAAACGATCCAGTTCAGGGTTAGGGGACACTAGGTGAAAACGGTCCAGTTCAGGGTTAGGGGACACTAGGTGAAAACGGTCCAGTTCAGGGTTAGGGGACACTTATATGAAGAGTCGTTCTGCCAACTGAGGAACTATCTTCCTGTTCTCTCTCTGAGATACAACCCAGAGACCCAGAGAGGAACCAGGCTATGTGGGGTGGCCAGTCCTCTTCTGGCTGTGCCGGGTGGAGATTATAAACCTAGAGAGGAACCAGGCTCTGAGGGGTGGCCAGTCCTCTTCTGGCTGTGCCGGGTGGAGATTATAACAGAACATGGCCAAGATGATAGCCTACAATAATTTAATAACATGGTCATGATTCAACATTTGGATAACATACAGATAACGTTCATATAACATTCAGATAACGTTCATATAACATTCAGATAACGTTCATATAACGTTCAGAGAACATTCAGATAACGTTCAGAGAAGATTCAGATAACGTTCATATAACGTTCAGAGAACATTCAGATAACGTTCATATAACGTTCGGAGAACATTCAGATAACGTTCATGTAACGTTCAGAGAACATTCAGATAACGTTCACATAACGTTCATATAACGCTCAGAGAACATTTGTTCTCAGGGAAATGTTGAAATGTCGGTACTGTGAGAGATCTAAGAGGTACTTGATCACAATGATAAAATAATGGACTAAAGCTGTCTTGATTAAACATTCAGATAACGTTCAGATAGCGTTCAGATAACATTCAGATAACATTCAGATAACATTTGTAGTATTGTTAAATGGTGTAAACTTTTGTTTAGGGAGTGAGAACCAACCTTCTGCCTCCCGTCCACCACTTCGACGGACGTCTCGATGTTTTCTATTTTATTAACGGTGTTCTGTGAGTCCAGGTCCTGCCAGTTCTGACAGTCTGAGACGCTGTCGCTACGCCCTTTACGGTCCCTCCGACTCCTACAAAACACAAAACACAACAACATAGTCTTTCACCACGGCCCGTAGGCACCCTATCCCCTATATAGTGCACTACTTTAGACCAGGGGTGGCACCCTATTCCCTATATAGTACACTACTTTAGACCAGGGGTGGCACCCTATTCCCTATATAGTACACTACTTTAGACCAGGGGTGGCACCCTATTCCCTATATAGTACACTACTTTAGACCAGGGGTGGGACCCTATCTCTTATATAGTACACCACTTTAGACCAGGGGTGGCACCCTATTCCCTATATAGTGCACTACTTTAGACCAGGGGTGGCACCCTATTCCCTATATAGTGCACTACTTTAGACCAGGGGTGGCACCCAATTCCCTATATAGTACACTACTTTAGACCAGGGGTGGCACCCTATTCCCTATATAGTGCACTACTTTAGACCAGGGGAGGCACCCTATTCCCTATATATAGTGCACTACTTTAGACCAGGGGTGGCACCCAATTCCCTATATAGTACACTACTTTAGACCAGGGGTGGCACCCTATTCCCTATATAGTGCACTACTTTAGACCAGGGGTGGCACCATATTCCCTATATAGTACACTACTTTAGACCAGGGGTGGCACCCTATTTCCCTAGATAGTGCAATACTTTTAGGGTTGATTGATCTATCACCACATCTATATATCACCACGTCTATATATCACCACATCTATCTATCACCACGTCTATCACCATGTCTATCACCACATCTATATATCACCACATCTATATATCACCACGTCTATCACCACGTCTATCTATCACCACATCTATCTATCACCACATCTATATATCACCACGTCTATATATCACCACGTCTATCTATCACCACGTCTATATATCACCACGTCTATCACCACATCTATCTATCACCACATCTATCTATCACCACATCTATATATCACCACGTCTATCACCACGTCTATATATCACCACATCTATCTATCACCACATCTATATATCACCACGTCTATCTATCACCACGTCTATATATCACCACGTCTATCTATCACCACATCTATCTATCACCACATCTATATATCACCACGTCTATCTATCACCACGTCTATCTATCACCACATCTATCTATCACCACATCTATCTATCACCACATCTATCTATCACCACATCTATCTATCACCACATCTATATATCACCACGTCTATCTATCACCACGTCTATATATCACCACGTCTATCTATCACCACATCTATCTATCACCACATCTATATATCACCATGTCTATCTATCACCATGTCTATATATCACCACGTCTATCTATCACCACGTCTATATATCACCAAGTCTATCACCATGTCTATCACCATGTCTATATCTCACCACGTCTATCTATCACCACGTCTATCTATCACCACGTCTATATATCACCACGTCTATCTATCACCACGACTATATGTCACCACGTCTATATATCACCACGTCTATCACCACATCTATATATCAAAACGTCTATCTGTCACCACATCTATATATCACCACGTCTATATATCACCACGTCTATCTATCACCACGTCTATCTATCACCACGTCTATCTATCACCACGTCTATCTATCACCACGTCTATCTATCACCACATCTATATTTCACCAGGTCTATCACCACGTCTATCTATCACCACGTCTATCTATCACCACGTCTATCTATCACCACGTCTATCTATCACCACGTCTATATATCACCACATCTATATTTCACCAGGTCTATCACCACGTCTATCTATCACCACGTCTATATATCACCACATCTATATATCACCACATCTATATATCACCACATCTATCTATCACCACGTCTATCTATCACCACGTCTATCTATCACCACATCTATATATCACCACGTCTATATATCACCACATCTATATTTCACCAGGTCTATCACCACGTCTATCTATCACCACGTCTATATATCACCAGGTCTATCACCACTTCTATCTATCACCACGTCTATATATCACCACATCTATATTTCACCACATCTATCTATCACCACGTCTATCTATCACCACGTCTATCTATCACCACGTCTATCTATCACCACGTCTATATATCACCACATCTATAGTTCACCAGGTCTATCACCACGTCTATCTATCACCACGTCTATCTATCACCACGTCTATCTATCACCACGTCTATCTATCACCACGTCTATATATCACCACATCTATATATCACCACATCTATCTATCACCACGTCTATCTATGACCACGTCTATCTATCACCACATCTATATATCACCACGTCTATATATCACCACATCTATATATCACCACATCTATATATCACCACATCTATATATCACCACATCTATCTATCACCACGTCTATCTATCACCACGTCTATATATCACCACATCTATATTTCACCAGGTCTATCACCACATCTATCTATCACCACATCTATATATCACCACGTCTATCACCACGTCTATCACCACATCTATCTATCACCACATCTATATATCACCACGTCTATATATCACCACGTCTATCTATCACCACGTCTATATATCACCACGTCTATCACCACATCTATCTATCACCACATCTATCTATCACCACATCTATCTATCACCACATCTATATATCACCACGTCTATCACCACGTCTATATATCACCACATCTATCTATCACCACATCTATATATCACCACGTCTATCTATCACCACGTCTATATATCACCACGTCTATCTATCACCACATCTATCTATCACCACATCTATATATCACCACGTCTATCTATCACCACGTCTATCTATCACCACATCTATCTATCACCACATCTATCTATCACCACATCTATCTATCACCACATCTATCTATCACCACATCTATATATCACCACGTCTATCTATCACCACGTCTATATATCACCACGTCTATCTATCACCACATCTATCTATCACCACATCTATATATCACCATGTCTATCTATCACCATGTCTATATATCACCACGTCTATCTATCACCACGTCTATATATCACCACGTCTATCACCATGTCTATCACCATGTCTATATCTCACCACGTCTATCTATCACCACGTCTATCTATCACCACGTCTATATATCACCACGTCTATCACCACATCTATATATCAAAACGTCTATCTGTCACCACATCTATATATCACCACGTCTATATATCACCAGGTCTATCTATCACCACGTCTATCTATCACCACGTCTATCTATCACCACGTCTATCTATCACCACGTCTATCTATCACCACGTCTATATATCACCACATCTATATTTCACCAGGTCTATCACCACGTCTATCTATCACCACGTCTATATATCACCACATCTATATATCACCACATCTATATATCACCACATCTATCTATCACCACGTCTATCTATCACCACGTCTATCTATCACCACATCTATATATCACCACGTCTATATATCACCACATCTATATTTCACCAGGTCTATCACCACGTCTATATATCACCACATCTATATTTCACCACATCTATCTATCACCACGTCTATCTATCACCACGTCTATCTATCACCACGTCTATCTATCACCACGTCTATATATCACCACATCTATATTTCACCAGGTCTATCACCACGTCTATCTATCACCACGTCTATCTATCACCACGTCTATCTATCACCACGTATATCTATCACCACGTCTATATATCACCACATCTATATATCACCACATCTATCTATCACCACGTCTATCTATGACCACGTCTATCTATCACCACATCTATATATCACCACGTCTATATATCACCACATCTATATATCACCACATCTATATATCACCACATCTATATATCACCACATCTATCTATCACCACGTCTATCTATCACCACGTCTATATATCACCACGTCTATCTATCACCACGTCTATCTATCACCACGTCTATCTATCACCACGTCTATCTATCACCACGTCTATATATCACCACATCTATATTTCACCAGGTCTATCACCACGTCTATCTATCACCACGTCTATATATCACCACATCTATATATCACCACATCTATATATCACCACATCTATCTATCACCACGTCTATCTATCACCACGTCTATATATCACCACGTCTATCTATCACCACGTCTATCTATCACCACGTCTATCTATCACCACGTCTATCTATCACCACGTCTATATATCACCACATCTATATTTCACCAGGTCTATCACCACATCTATCTATCACCACGTCTGTCTATCACCACGTCTATATATCACCACGTCTATCACCACATCTATCACCACGTCTATCTATCACCACGTCTATCTATCACCACGTCTATCTATCACCACGTCTATATATCACCACGTCTATCTATCACCACGTCTATATATCACCACATCTATATATCACCACGTCTATATATCACCACGTCTATCACCACATCTATCACCACGTCTATCTATCACCACGTCTATCTATCATCACGTCTATCTATCACCACGTCTATATATCACCACGTCTATCTATCACCACGTCTATCTATCACCACGTCTATATATCACCACATCTATATTTCACCACGTCTATATATCACCACGTCTATCTATCACCACATCTATCTATCACCACGTCTATATAACACCACATCTATATATCACCACATCTATATATCACCACGTCTATATATCACCACATCTATATATCACCACGTCTATCTGTCACCACGTCTGTCTATCACCACGTCTATCACCACGTCTATCTATCACCACATCTATCTATCACCACGTCTATATAACACCACATCTATATATCACCACGTCTATATATCACCACGTCTATCTATCACCACGTCTATATATCACCACGTCTATCTGTCACCACGTCTGTCTATCACCACGTCTATCACCACGTCTATATATCACCACATCTATATTTCACCAGGTCTATCACCACGTCTATATATCACCACATCTATATTTCACCAGGTCTATCACCACGTCTATATATCACCACGTCTATATATCACCACATCTATATATCACCAGGTCTATCACCACGTCTATCTATCACCACGTCTATATATCACCACGTCTATCTATCACCACGTCTATCACCACGTCTATATATCACCACATCTATATATCACCACGTCTATCTATCACCACGTCTGTCTATCACCACGTCTATATATCACCACGTCTATCACCACATCTATCACCACATCTATATATCACCACGTCTATCTATCACCACGTCTATATATCACCACGTCTATATATCACCACATCTATATATCACCACGTCTATCTATCACCACGTCTATATATCACCACGTCTATCTATCACCACGTCTATCTATCACCACGTCTATATATCACCACGTCTATCTATCACCACGTCTATCTATCACCACGTCTATATATCACCACGTCTATCTATCACCACATCTATATATCACCACGTCTATATATCACCACGTCTATATATCACCACGTCTATCTATCACCACATCTATATATCACCACGTCTATATATCACCACGTCTATATATCACCACATCTATATATCACCACGTCTATCTATCACCACGTCTATATATCACCACGTCTATCTATCACCACGTCTATCTATCACCACGTCTTTATATAAACACATCTATATTTCACCACGTCTATCTATCACCACGTCTATATATAACCACATCTATATTTCACCACGTCTATCTATCACCACATCTATATATCACCACGTCTATCTATCACCACATCTATATATCACCACATGTATATATCACCACGTCTATATATCACCACGTCTATCTATCACCACGTCTATCTATCACCACGTCTATCTATCACCACATCTATATATCACCGCATCTATATATCACCACGTCTATCACCACGTCTATATATCACCACATCTATATATCACCAAGTCTATCTATCACCACGTCTATCTATCACAACATCTATCACCATGTCTATCTATCACCACGTCTATCACCACATCTATCTATCACCATGTCTATATATCACCACGTCTATCTATCACCACACCTATATATCACCACGTCTATCTATCACCACACCTATATATCACCACGTCTATCTATCACCACATCTATATATCACCACGTCTATCACCACGTCTATATATCACCACATCTATATATCACCAAGTCTATCTATCACCACGTCTATCTATCACAACATCTATCACCATGTCTATCTATCACCATGTCTATATATCACCACGTCTATCTATCACCACACCTATATATCACCACGTCTATCTATCACCACATCTATATATCACCACGTCTATCTATCACCACATCTATATATCACCACGTCTATCACCACGTCTATCACCATGTCTATCTATCACCACTTCTATTTCAATGGGCACTGCTCACACCCCTCCTGTTGGCGGAGAGAAAGTAAAGCTTAGTGTGTGTGTGTCAGGGTCAGAGGATGTGTGTGTGTGATGCTCCCATCCATACATCCTGTTGTTAGTCCAAACATCACTCCTCTCCTCACACACACCTAGAAATACCTCTCTCTCTCTCTCTGTCTCTTTTTCTCTGCTTTCTCTCTCTCTCTCTCTCTTTCTCTGCTTTCTCTCTCTCTTTTTCTCTGCTTTCTCTCTCTCTCTCTCTCTCTCACACACACTCTCAGTCTGGGTTGTGTGTAATTCTCTCAGTCTGGGTTGTGTGTAATTATTTCAGGCTGGGTTCTGTGTAATTCTCTCAGGCTGAGTTGTGTGTAATTCTTTCAGGCTGGGTTGTGTGTAATTCTTTCAGGCTGGGTTGTGTGTAATTCTCTCAGTCTGGGTTGTGTGTAATTCTTTCAGGCTGGGTAATGTGTAATTCTCTCAGGCTGAGTTGTGTGTAATTCTTTCAGGCTGGGTTGTGTGTAATTCTCTCAGTCTGGGTTGTGTGTAATTCTTTCAGGCTGGGTAATGTGTAATTCTCTCAGGCTGGGTTGTGTGTAATTCTTTCAGGCTGGGTTGTGTGTAATTCTCTCAGTCTGGGTTGTGTGTAATTCTTTCAGGCTGGGTAATGTGTAATTCTCTCAGGCTGAGTTGTGTGTAATTATTTCAGGCTGGGTTGTGTGTAATTCTCTCAGGTTGGGTTGTGTGTAATTCTTTCAGGCTGGGTTGTGTGTAATTCTCTCAGGCTGGGTTGTGTGTAATTCTTTCAGGCTGGGTTGTGTGTAATTCTCTCAGGCTGGGTTGTGTGTAGTTATTTCAGGCTGGGTTGTGTGTACTGTATATACAGGTGTGTTCTTACATGCGGTGGGTGCTGTTGAGGCCACAGGGGCTCCATCTCCTCCACTGCCAGGTGATGTTGGGGGCGGGACGTCCGTACCCTGTACAGGTGAGGGTCTGGCTGCTTCCACGGCGATATGGGCTAGATGGTGCCGCTATTTCCTTCTCATGGATCTGAGGGGGAACTGAGGGGGGGGGGGGGGGGGGGGGTTAAAGCGACGAGGAGAGGGGAGAATGGTGGGGAGGAAGGGGAATGAAGGGGAAGGTAGAGTGACGAGGAGAGGGGAGAATGGTGGGGAGGAAGGGGAATGAAGGGGAAGGTAGAGTGACGAGGAGAGGGGAGAATGGTGGGGAGGAAGGGGAATGAAGGGGAAGGTAGAGTGACGAGGAGAGGGGAGAATGGTGGGGAGGAAGGGGAGTGAAGGGGAAGGTAGAGTGACGAGGGAGACTCTAATCAATGTATCAGACTTCAAATAAATACAGCACCAGTCAAAAGTTTGGACACACCTTCTCATTCAACAGTTTTTTTCTACATTGTAGAATAATAGTGAAGACATCAAAACTATTAAATAACACAACTACACCGCTGAGAGTGTGAGTTCAACTACACAGCTGAGAATGTGTGTTCAACTACACCGCTGAGAGTGTTGGTGATGGTTACCGTTGACGATGAGTGTGATGGTTATTGGTGATGGTTACCGTTGACGATGAGTGTGATGGTTATGGTGATGGTTACCGTTGACGATGAGTGTGATGTTTTGGTGATGGTTACCGTTGACGATGAGGGTGATGGTTAAAGGTGATAGTTACCGTTGACAATGAGTGTGATGGTTAAAGGTGATAGTTACCGTTGACAATGAGTGTGATGGTTATGGTGATGGTTACCGTTGACGATGAGTGTGATGGTTATGGTGATGGTTACCGTTGACGATGAGTGTGATGGTTACCGTTGACGATGAGGGTGATGGTTGTGGTGATGGTTACCGTTGACAATGAGTGTGATGGTTAAAGGTGATAGTTACCATTGACGATGAGTGTGATGGTGATTCTCCTCTCCAGCAAGGCCGCGGTGTTCTTGAGGAGGACGGTGTAGTTCCCAGCATCCTCAGGGTGAACGTCTCTGATCTCTAAGTTATAGTGCTGATGGAGACGCATCCTGTTGAACTCTGGACGACGGCTGATCAACTTATCACCTTTATACCTGAGATAACATCCATGGTGAACTTTATTTCGAAAAATGTTGTAGCAAACAAGTATTATTAAATACATACACCAGAAACAGGGTACACTTTGGGACTTGTCAGATCGATATCAGCAAGGTAAAATAGCTAACTGCAGCAAAATAGCTTGCTAGCTGATTGGCTAAACACAGAATGTCAGCAACAAACCTAGTTTTGAAAAATGAATGTAGAGGGCGTCCTCACAACAAACCTAGATCTGAAAGTGGAATTTAGAGGGCGTCCTAGCAACAAACCTAGATCTGAAAGTGGAATTTAGAGGGTGTCCTAGCAACAAACCTAGTTCTGAAAGAGGAATTAGAGAGTGTCCTAGCGACAAACCTAGATCTGAAAGTGGAATTTAGAGGGCGTCCTAGCAACAAACCTAGTTCTGAAAGAGGAATTAGAGAGTGTTCTAGCGACAAACCTAGATCTGAAAGTGGAATTTAGAGGGCGTCCTAGCAACAAACCTAGTTCTGAAAGAGGAATTAGAGAGTGTCCTAGCGACAAACCTAGATCTGAAAGTGGAATTTAGAGGGCGTCCTAGCAACAAACCTAGTTCTGAAAGAGGAATTAGAGAGTGTCCTAGCGACAAACCTAGATCTGAAAGTGGAATTTAGAGGGCGTCCTGGCAACAAACCTAGTTCTGAAAGAGGAATTTAGAGGGCGTCCTAGCGACAAACCTAGATCTGAAAGAGGAATTAGAGAGTGTCCTAGTGACAAACCTAGATCTGAAAGTGGAATTTAGAGGGCGTCCTAGCAACAAACCTAGTTCTGAAAGAGGAATTTAGAGGGCGTCCTAGCGACAAACCTAGATCTGAAAGTGGAATTTAGAGGGTGTCCTAGCAACAAACCTAGTTCTGAAAGAGGAATTTAGAGGGCGTCCTAGCGACAAACCTAGATCTGAAAGTGGAATTTAGAGGGCGTCCTAGCGACAAACCTAGTTCAACATTATGAAGATTAATGTTCCATATCAGATAGTTAATGTTCCATATCAGATAGTTAATGTTCCAGATAGTTAATGTTCCATATAGTTAATGTTCCATATAGTTAATGTTCCATATCAGATAGTTAATGTTCCATATAGTTAATGTTCCAGATAGTTAATGTTCCATATCAGATAGTTAATGTTCCATATCAGATAGTTAATGTTCCATATCAGATAGTTAATGTTCCAGATAGTTAATGTTCCATATCAGATAGTTAATGTTCCATATCATATAGTTAATGTTCCATATAGTTAATGTTCCATA